>NW_023365731.1:38795-145703 GCF_000003815.2 Branchiostoma floridae
ATAGTTTTGAACGATAATACTTCCTTAAAACACGTTCGAACAGCATATAGGACTTGATTAATGGGGACCCTGTGACCAAGAGCAGATGTGGGTGTGACGAATTGTGGAATTTGCGCGCACAACCTGTAACGATCATTCTGAGGCGGGCAGTGTAGAGAGCAGGCCGCACTATGGCAGGGCTCCCTCCCGATATGTTCTACCTCGTGCAAAGGAATGAGATTTTGACTTTACAGAACAGGCAGTTGACAGATAGAATAGCACACCTGGAGTATCAGTTTCAACAGACCGTTCAAGAGCATAGAAGACAGCTGGCACAAAAGGAGGTAGAGAAGAGTGCAGTACAGAGAGAGGTGGAGAGACTGGGGGAAGAGAAGGCTACAGTGCAGAGAGAGGTGGAGAGGCTGGTGGGAGAGAAGGCTACAGTACAGAGAGAGGTGGAGACGCTAAGGGCCCAGCTTCCGGAGGTCAGGGACGATGGCCAGCCCAAAAGAAAGCGAAAAAAGATGAATGACACCGAGAAACCATATTCCGCATTGAGGCCAAGCTCCCTGCGGGGCAAGAGAGGAGACCTGAGAGAGAGATTCCTGGAGCCAGCTTTTCGCGAGTTGCCCCGCCATATTGTGAAAGCAAACGTGAGTCTACAGATAACCAGCAGTTAGTATTGATTTTTAATGGTCAGTGTTACTAATTCAACATTTGCAGTGCTATTTTGGCCACTATTAAGTTCAGTATACATGTTGTACTTAATATATGTCATCTCAACCTAGCATAGGAATGGTAAAGCATCTAAAAAAATATCTGATTATTGAAGATATTTTCTTTTCATAGGAATATTGTGCATGTATCTCTACTCTTGCCATTTCAGGTCACGTTCAGGACTGAAGACGGCTTTTGCCTGGATGTAGAGTGGCCCCAAGGTCTCTATGACCGTAGGAACAACCCCCCTCCAGCTCAGCACGTCCCCGTCACAGGCCGTGGATACCGCCACCAGACAGAAGAGACCAAAGACCTGGTCCGGTGGTGTGTCCACTTCAAGGACCAGGCCTCTGTCTCGGATGTCTGGTGGCACGAGCTTCACATGAAGTTTCCCAAGGTCATACCACCCATTGGTTGGGTCCGTGAGGAGAGAGTTGAGCAGAACTCCTTCCTTCCCTACCAGATGGAAGAGAACGTACGGAATGCTCCCATACATCTGTCCATCTATGTTCAGTATCTATGCATGTTGTGAGGCCATCAAGGTGTATATTTCTGAGGTGTTGTTAGAAATACAATATCCCTAATGTATGTATAATGATACTTTTCTTAGATATGGCCACAAGATGGCCCCAAATAGTAATACTAATAGGGCAGTGATCATGAGATTCTTTTGAATGTATCTTCTTTTCCACACTAAGATATAATATTGTGACACAGTTCATCTGAAATGTTCACTACAGGCCAGGGATGGAAATGGGGCGTCGCGGAGTGTCAAGGAGATAATCACCCACCATCTACAGCTGCCTGAAAACCAGCACCTGCTAGAGGCTGACGAGCCAGTGGTCAGCTTCCGATATGGTGTGGATGGCCGGCCACAAGCGAAGAATACGGTCATTGGAGCTGTGATGGCGTGCATCACACCCGTAAGGGACCTGGAGGAGGCGAGGAGACGACCTCGCTTGGTCCGAGACGAATATTGTGTTTTTGTGTATAGCGGTATGTAAGATAATACTACATGTATTTAGAAATTATAGACATAAGTATCTGCATGCATGTATTTATACATACATACATCCTATTTGTGGTTTAATCACACCAGACATCTCAAGATGCTTTATCAAGATTGCTTTATCTTATGTGACAGTATGTATCAGCTTCCATCCATGAATATCTTTTTTATATGTCTATGTAAATGCTTGATAAGTAATGCATGTAGAGTGCACTGCATGAAATATGAGATTTACCAAACACCTAGTACAGGGGTGCATGTCAGGGATGTACCCTGGTATAAGGCTTTATATAGGGGTGCATGTATTACATTGTCAGAGATGTACCCTGGTATAAGGCTTTATATAGGGGTGCATGTATTACATTGTCAGAGATGGACCCTGGTATAAGGCTTTATATAGGGGTGCATGTATTACATTGTCAGAGATGGACCCTGGTATAAGGCTTTATATAGGGGTGCATGTATTACATTGTCAGAGATGGACCCTGGTATAAGGCTTTATATAGGGGTGCATGTATTACATTGTCAGAGATGGACCCTGGTATAAGGCTTTATATAGGGGTGCATGTATTACATTGTCAGAGATGGACCCTGGTATAAGGCTTTATATAGGGGTGCATGTATTACATTGTCAGAGATGGACCCTGGTATAAGGCTTTATATAGGGGTGCATGTATTACATTGTCAGAGATGGACCCTGGTATAAGGCTTTATATAGGGGTGCATGTATTACATTGTCAGAGATGGACCCTGGTATAAGGCTTTATATAGGGGTGCATGTATTACATTGTCAGGGATGGACCCTGGTATAAGGCTTTATATAGGGGTGCATGTATTACATTGTCAGGGATGGACCCTGGTATAAGGCTTTATTTAGGGGTGCATGTATTACATTGTCAGGGATGGACCCCTTTTTAAGGCCTTAAACAGGGGTACATGCATTACATATGTGTATAACATTGATCTGAAAATTTGGCAAGCATCGCCTACAAGTACATGTATCCTTATTACTCATTCAGGCAAGGAGAGCTATGAGGAGCAGGTGCAGTCCGGCTCTCGTGTATTCAGAGAGATGGAGGACCTCCAACAGAACGGACTGCACCTGAAAGTAGGAGAAGAAGAAGACGGCCAGGACAGAACAAAACATGTCAAGATTAATTGGTAAGGAGCTTCCTATCTAATGTTATCCACTCTCTACTATTGATTCATAGGAGCCACTCAAAAGTCATCATTTTTGCATTTTGCGACTTGCAGTCGCAAAATGCCTTCTGGCCAGTGTAGTCGCCGTTGTGATGTTGAGATGAACGGACCTGTTCAATCCATGCCAAACATTTGTATACCTGTTAAAACAGGCATTTCTTCAACATGTTCGCACTAGCGCAGTGGTAAAGTTTACGCATTCTAAACCAATGCACCCGGTTCGAATCCGGGGAGGTAGTTTTTTTCAACTTTTTTTTTTCTTTTTTACATCCATTTGGCCACACCAATTTATTTCTTTGGTTAACGGATTCGCCGCTTCGTTTTTTTGCCGAATAGAAATAAAAATTAAAAAAAAACTTAAAAATGCCCCGCAACAGAGCTCACTCAAAAACAGGCAATGTGTAGTGAAATTTGCTGCAGTTCACGCAAATTTTAACAGGTGGCGTCTAGATCTGCTGCAGTTCAGGCACATATGTGAATCTCTCCATGCGCCAATATCAGGTTTAGTTACTCTGTTCTATTTATATGACATTCTAATAACTAGAAAAAAACGTTCACACACGCAAACATTGGCAAAATGCCAGCTTTTTTAAAAGCACTTGTTTAAACAACATTTTATTACTATTACAGGTACATTCTTTCCGACTGGAAGGCGCTAGCAGAGATGATGGGTCTCGTTGGGCCAACAGGTAAATGTAGAATTACATTTGCTTGTATATTACCAGAAGCTGTTTATTTTTATTTTGATGCCTGTAGTCTAGGGATCTGAGTCACATGACTCAAGTCATACATGTTACAATTAGTTACAATATCAAATAGCTTAAACATGTTTACTTACAAAAAATACATCACATAAATGTTGTACATCTAACAGAAGTTGTACCTTTTACAGGGAAATACTTCTGTGTTCTGTGCTACTGCACCAAAGAGCACTTGTCACGCTTCAGTCAAGGTATGGCACTGTTCATTACTTCAGTTTGCATGCAAGTTATACCCCATGACTTAAATTTGAGTTGTACCATATGTTCAAGTGAATGTAATATCCACCAGTAACCATCTTCTAAACATTGAGGCACAATGCAATGTTTTGCTTACTATTTGACTATTTGATCTATGGGCCTTGCACTGAAGCTGGTCCACTTTTGACTGGTTCAAAGTTACTGATAATCAAAAATGTGTATACTAGCAACAATATCAATATTGTAATTTCAGACTTCTCACTGAGGACACATGACAAGGCAGCCCAGTGCATCCGGGACAGGGATAAGCGAGGTCACCAGAAGCTGCCTGTCATGAGTATACCATGGGGAAATGTTATCATTGACACCCTACACATGTATGTACTTCAATTTTGAAACAAAATGTGTCAACCAACTTTGCAATTCTTATGCATATTAATTGTAAAAGCTGTTTTACCAAGACATGCTAAGATAAGTTTTATTTTTCAGGTATCTCAGGATAGGCGGGAAGTTGCTCACTCAGGTACTTTTGACTTTACATTGTTTGCCTCTGTACCACTACACTCAGAAAGTATTAAAAACACACATCAAGGTATCTTTGAATGTTTACTTAAACTTGGATTTTGTGCAGTGTACACATATTAACAACATAAAGCAAGTAAACTCAAATGATAAATGACCTATTCTACTTTTAAAATGTTAAGTAGCATCCAGCAATCTGTGTCATGTCTACTATATCAGAGAAATCTATGACAAGAGAACTTCTTATCTTTCAGCTCATTGGCTGGGTCATTGACCAGAATGTCCCTGAGAAGTTGGAGCAAGCCATGAGAGATGTGGGGGTTGGGACGTTCTACTTGAGAGAGGAGGGAAACAGGCAGGGCACCAACACCTTCAAGTGGAAATCTTTGTCAGGTATGACATTTCTTCACATGTATAATGATCAAGCACGCAAAACAAACATAAAAGCTAAGCTGTTACAAGCTTAAATGTTGCAAAAAAACCATAATATTTGGATTACGTTTAAGTTGAATTGCAATTTCAACTATAAAGGACATAGATCTAATAACTGCAACTCACTTTTACCCACATAGCAAAAGAGCTCAAGAAAGCAATAAAGATGCTGCCAGACAGACTACCGGACATTATTGAGAATGTCGGCATAACCAGGGAAGCAAAGATTGACAGCTTGCAGGGGCGGACACTTACAGCCATCCTGCAAAGCAAAGGAGCAAAGGTTCCACATAAGGTCTCAGAAAGGAAAGCCCTCCTAAAGGAACTTCTTGGAGGAGCGGAAAGGGTGAGCTGTTTCAATGTAGATGTTGTTCGACCCTTTTGATATTTGAAAATGTGCTGAACTAATGTGTATGGCTTCACATTTCAACCCCTTTTCTCCAAATTTGCTGTTTGCCCTATGTAGATAACAGTACCTGGGAGGCCCGGTACTCGTGTGCAAATCCAAGTGGCTGACATACAAGAGATTTGGCGGGTAAGTTGGAAAATTTATACTTGGATAATTTCTTCTAAAGAAAAAGATCATTAATAAAACGCAGAACAAAGGATAGAAACAAAAATTAGAGCATGAATTTATCTATACCATAATATACTGCCCTCTTCACAGGAGTTCTCGAGAATCATGGATATGCCCAAGGACCCAAGGCTCCATAACAACTACAAGGCAGCTGCCAGACAATGGGTCCTGAAGTTTCGAGACACCACATACCTCGAAGATTGTACGCCGTACATGCACTGTAAGTTAATTATATATACTATTATTACACATTGTTCAGAAACTATTCAATGTAAAGACAGTGTTAGTCCTTTGCTATGCATGTATAATCTTTCAACAAATAATTGAGTAACAGGTAATAAGAACATCTACTTTGACTAGAGAAATAGAACAGTAAAAAAATTCAGAGAATACTGTCTCCCACACTTGCCATGTTTGTGCTGTGAAAGTATTTCATAAATTTAGAAGTTTTAAACCTATATATTTTTTCAGACTTTGCCTGCCATGCTGGTGACCAGCTGCAAGAGCATCCGTTCTTGCACTACGTGAATTGCGAGACAATTGAGAAAAAAAACCACGTGCAGACGAGGCGGTACCACTTGGCCACGCAGAAGGGGGGAGGTCGCAACCACAGCAAGTGGGCCGAGCAGGTAATTTCATATGTATCTACATATGTTCATATGTTGAATTTGATACCTGCTGAAGACCTGATGTTGGAAGTGTAACACTAGTTCACCTGTATCCTATATCTGTTGTTTTTATAAACAGGGTACTGTATTTAATAATATCAAGTTGATATCAAACTACAAAATTTTTTAAAAATAATTTCACCATGAAAATATTGCAATTTGAAACCACCGTCTATCGACTTGATACACATGTATCACTAAATACCTTGCTTTTAAAAGCAACGGATATAGGTTACCCACGGATAAATATGAAGTAGCATTACAAATGGGGACAGAGTCATCATTTCTGTATTTCAATCTAATCTGTTTATACTATTTTCAGTTAATGCAGATGGAAAATCGAGAAACTTTTGCGGCCATCCATGGGATTGGGCAGAGGGAGAAGAGGAAGTGGACGAGGAGAGCCCAGCCTGACGATCCTGGGTATGGTGGGGGATCCGCCTCGGACAGCGACTCTGAAGAATCGACGGTGGGCAGCAACACCGATGAACTGGATGGTGATGATGATGATGATGACAGGATTGTATATGATGGTGAAGAGGATGACTAGTTCTAGTTGTTACATCATGCCTCATCTGCGGCCTCCCAGTGCACCCTCTGCCTTGTGAAGGAGAAGTTCATCTCCGCTTTCCCCACAAAGTAGAACAGCTTTGGGGTGCAACTGTCAGGTCGCTCCGACCCAGAGCTCTCCTCCCAGTTGCACCTGTGTGTTAAAAATAGAGATAAATAACAACTGTAAATAATTATGTAGATGTTATTGTTTATGTTAAATGTGATGTACATTTACCTGTGTATTGATATTTGTAGACTTATTTGTTGAAGAGAGGAAAACCATGTGCTGCCACATCTCAACCCCAAAGTACTGCAGAACAGAAGCCTGGATTGTCCAGGCTAGTAACAGTGCTAATGATATGATGTGAATTATGACATCCACCCAAGTCTCAAAATGGTTGGTGAAATTGTATATATGATGTAATTAACGACTGCAGATATTGTTTCATTACTGTGTATATTTTATGTATGTAAGATGTGTGATAAACACATTGTGTCACCACAACCCTTTGTAAGCATTAGGTAGATTAGTAAATTCAGGTATTCTCATACCTTGGGCATTCCTTGTGAGAGAATGTCTCTCTCTTCTTGTACCCCCACGAGATATGCACCCCATCTATCTGGACGACACGGCACACCGTGTTTGTAGGGAAGGTCCTAACATCCCAGTTCTTCCCCAGGATTGTGTTCATCTCCTCCATCTTGTCATATGGCAAGCTGATTGCTCTCTGTCTGGAGAAACAGTTCTCCAGGGGATGTTCCTCCAGCAATTCTTTGCACAGTGGCATCGATAACTGCTGGAGGAACAGGGCCCTGAAGTTGTTTTCGGAGAAGGGTACGGTGACTGTCACCCTTCGCTGGTGTCCCTCATCAACGGACGCAGTGTACCGGTAGTTTAGGCTAATAGTGAAAACAAAAGAAGGAGAGACAACAGTTATAAGTTTACTTATACATCAGAATACAATTCACTTATACATCAGAATACAATTCAGTCGTATGAACGTCCCGGTGTTTGCTAAGGATGTTGTCTATCTCTGCCATATGAAGGGAAGAAAGTGTTCATTCACAGACTGAGTCATTTCAGAAATGATGGTATTGTTGTATTATTTAAACTTGTTTACTTACTTGTCAAATATGCCCTGCTTCAGGAGCGCCAGCTCATCATTGTCATGAAAGAGTAGCTGTTCCTCCTTGAACACTGTAAGAAAATTGTATATATACTCTTACCAAAAGATGATGATGTGAAGAAGTAAAATGGGTAACAGCTAATATAGCTGGTCTGCCTCAAAAGATATGCATTGCTTTCTGTCATTGATTTAATGTGCATACAACTTTAAGTATTTTCTCTCTTAGTATGGTACACTCTACAGTCAATGCTGTTAAAACCCTTAATCCGGGTACACTCAATGACGTAAACTTTTCATTTCCCTAAGGTAAGGCCACATATTGTAGCTGCAGTGAACCCCGACTGTCAAACGTAATATGACACACACGTTATCATAAAGTCATGTGTTATACTGAGAAGATCAAGTAATACGTTTTCTCAGTTCATCAGCAGAGTAATGACATAATGTCAAAGTAAAAGACATTACCTTTAACCCCCGGGTGGCAGCAGTTTGCCTGTAGCTGCTTCTCCAGCTCAGGATTAAACCGGAGGTCCACCACGCTGTTGGGCCAGTCCCCTGCCCACTTGACTATGACCTGGTTGGCATCCACTCGAGAGACGACTTCGATGATAGGCCAAGGGTCGGAGTTTTCCCGAGGCTCTCTTCTCTCTACTCGAGCCCTGGGAAAACTCCATGGCCCATACTCGAAGTCGTCTTTCGCAGCAGAACGCCTCGTTCGCGTGGACTTCCGAAGAGCCATCGTGCGTGAGTCAAGACTAGGCACTGGGTCTTTCTAAGGCCACTAACCACTAGTGACCTGACCTTTCAACTCAGGTCACTTCAAGTTTTTTTATCATTAAATAGTTTTAAAGATTATTTTGTTATTGTGTCCGACAGAATGAAAGTTTGCGATGTTATACTGGGTTAAAAGTCTGCTTGTAACACAACAAAATAGGGGGGAAAACTACACAATTGCATTTGTTATTTCTTGTGCTACTCGCATATTTCCCGCCAAACCGATATCCTTTCCAGATGTGTCAGCCCAAGGAGGGCCTTGGTGAACATCATCTGTCACTTAAGCGGTACTTAGCATGGGCCGCCTGGTGGGTATCCCGCCCCGCCGGGTCTGCTATCTATTCCCACATTAGACCAGAGTCCAGCGCTCAAATCTTGATAGTGTGTGTGTGCATGTGTGTGTGTGTGTGTGTGTGTGTGGTAGCAATCGACAGGTACTCGAGGAAGCCACAAGCGCTGAGCGCCGTCAATGTCTACTCACGGAATGCTTCAGAACCGGATACAGATCACACAGACCACGGACAGGTAAAGATTTGTTTTCATGCCTAAAGGCAACAACGAAATACAACTGTTACAGTGGTACAATTTGATGACCATGTGGAAAACGTCGGTCGGAGAGTTTATCGAGACCTAAAACTAAATTCCCCATTGGATTTTAGATATAGCCTATACATAATGTATGAAAAATACCGTCCCCTTGTTTTTATTACTACAAATATTTCAAAGGATCGATGTTTCACGTGGCCGTGGGCACTATGAAACACCAATGATATTTGAAAAAAGAAACATCAAAGTTAAAAGATCTCCTACCTTATTCCTTTACTTCGAGGTGTGGTTATGGCTCCGTTGGCTTAAACAGAGGCCCCTTAGCCTTATTACATTTGTATGTGGTCTTGAAACCATTGTTCCCTCAACCAGAACGCCAGGTGCAGACATGACCTCACTACATTGTCGAACCACTCAAACCAACAAAGGAAATTGGGCCAGACTTGCAGGAAAATCGTGATCGTGATAAACATGGCGACGCTAGAGTTTTGGAATTTTACTAACCTGTTGTTCTGCCCGCCAGCGGCTTGTCAGTTATTATTATTGGCCTGTTTTCGGTGGGTAGTGCTAGTAACCGCCTGGAGCGGACCAAAGCTAACGAAACTGGACTCAAGGCTACAATTTTACACGATCCTTTGCCATAGACCAATTCATTGAATGTCAAGTACACAGTCATGTACTAATACAATGGCGTACCTGCGTTCTTTGTTCAAATCACAATCACTCACCTTTCTTTTGATCCTATCAGAACACGTGGTGGGTGTACGTTTTAAAATGACTGCTTATTACAGCGTGCACCAGTAGACGCTTTGCTGTTCTGAATAGCGGTCTTTGTCTATACCTACCTATTGAATATTAATGAGCACTGGAAAGCACCTGATACATTCCTGATGTTACAGGTAACAGCAAAGACTGTTGGCTTTGGCGGTCATGCATTTTGTAGAGAGCCTATCTATTTCATATTCTCGTATTACACACGGGTCCGTATTCACAAAGGGATTGTCAATCATGTATCAAGATTCTGCCTCTCCGGCATACAGGTATTTGATAACCCGAACGACTGAGTCTGTCAACTTGACAGCAAAGGTAAGTGGTGAAGAAACTGTGCAAAACAAGTTGAACCAAAATCATAGGCTGGAATCCAGCCTTGTAAGCTTTGGTGTGCTCCAGAGCGACCTTCGGGAGTGGACCAAAGCTAACAAGGCCGGATTTTTAGGCTACCCAAATTATTGGCATGAAAGTTCGTCAGGGAACACCTACTATCAAAGACGGCGGGCTGTATCAACTTCCTGGCACTTTTGTCCAATTAGAGACGTCACGTGTCACGTGGTAACTTGAGTTCTGAGGAATATACTGCAGTAGGACAGTCGAGAGTTCAAATTTTTGCTGGAATGAAGTTTTAGCTAGTTAAAAGAAAATTACTGGAAAACTGTTGAATTGTCTCATCTAACACATTCAACACAGTGTGTTTCAGTGAATTCTTGTTTTGAAATAGCTCAGTGGGGTATAATCTATGAACAAAATATACACAAAAAAATCATACAATTGATTAAAAATTGTTGTGTGTGAGGATATATATCTTAAGGGCTTTGAATTAGAAGAAAAAGAAGAAAAAAAAATCAATAATACACGCACACTGGGCATAGACCATAGGGGTAAACGACAGGGCAGGATATATTTTTTAAATAATGTACATGTATGTAACATTCAGTGGAAGACAATACTTTTCAATGATCTATTTGTTGCGCTAATGGTCACTATGAAAATATACCGTTGCAGGATGTGTGTGGAAATAGTCCACAGCGCAGTTTGTCATAGCGACCTAAAGTCGCTAGATGACGCTGTTCATCCATCAGCAACAAAGGCGCTGCGAAACTACTCCCGAGGGTCGGAAAAGTTGATATTTGAACTTGTTGAGCTTTCGTATACGAGTTATCGTGATGATGAGGTCATGATAATCTGTATAACGTCAGGCTCCTCAGCGGAAACCCAACACTGCTTAGTGCCGATATTCGTTAATTAGTAATAATTATTACTTGTCGAGCAACGAAAGGGGAATCCCCGGCCTCTCCCCCAAAATATACAAGTCACTTCCTGGACTTTTCATCCTTTGTGTTATGGTATTTATTGAAATGTCTCAAGAATTTACTTGACTTTACAACTCATTTTCCATATTATTCAATTATTGCGATCAGCAGGTTCGAAATGAAGGGTGGGGCCTGCAATTTCTAAATTATTTTGCTGGTCTGATAATACCCGTTGTCAAATACTACACAACTAGGCTTGTACACAGAAGTACGTAGGCTTGCACACAGAAGTACGTAAATATCAGCATTAAAAAGCAAAGTATCCATGTTTTAAGCCCGTTTCTATGCGTTGACCAAATCGCAAATCTGGGTATCAACCACAAGATAATGATAAGAAAATATGACATACTATCTTTAAATCAAGGGTCACAACCGGAAGAGCATTTTTCAAGGGAAACAACCAAGATAGCTTATTAACTTGCGACAAGACAACATATAAAACCGCAGGCATGTGTACGTACCTTGTGTATGTCACATTGTAAGAAAACGGTGAGGGTTCCAGCATAATGCCTAGCTTACTCGTAGCCGAATAAGTTAGCTCCCGAACACCAGCCGACCCTTAGCTGACTCAGGTTTGCAGTAGTTCGGGAGCAGTCTGACCAGTTTAGGCCACGCCTATCTTTTAGCGCCGAAAATGTTCCGAACTTGTCCTAACCATCTCCCGACCAGTAAATGACTTACTCCCGGCTGTTTCCCGAATGCTAACTAACCTATCACCAACCATCCCGACCTCTAGCCGCAGACTGCCGAATCACTCCTGACTGGTCCCCAACCGATTGCTAACCCTCTCACGACTTGAATGGACATAATCAGTGATTTTCAAAAGAGTGGTCATTTTCGTTTTTAGTCAAAATAATCTTTTCTTCTATTAGTATTTTGTAAACATCACCACGAGATCAAATTTGGATCACAAATAGCTCCAATACGGCATTTATGATTCTTTCTGTTTTTGACTGGATGTCGCTCGTGTGAAGTTCGGGGGTGATTCGCCTACGTCCTGGTAATAGTCATTTTCCTTGGGAGTGAGTCAGCAGAGATTTGTGTACGGTCTTGGGGTGAGTCGTGGGTAGGTTGGAAACAAGCTGTAAGTAAGCAGTGTTTATGTCGAGGTTTAAGATGACTGCTGACTTACGACCGAACACCAGCCGAACACTAGCCAACCGTGTCGAACACCAACAAAATCCCCAACCAACCCATTCCAGACCTGCCGTGCAGAGCCGAATGTTTTGAACATTTCAAACCCCATCATTAGCCCATGGCTACTTCCTGTCAGCCAATGAGAAGTCCCCAATTCTGTGGCTTTATCCACGAAGAAGAAAATGTGAATTAGACTAAAAGACGCAGAAGTGTTACTTACTGTCTTAGCCTACACGTCGATTGGCCTCCTGGTGGGCTGAATTCACCCAAGTGGTCTGACTTTACAAACCCAAGAGTATTACATGTGTCACTTCAAACCAGTCACTACTAGTTCTTTTTTTTTGCAAAACATCGCAGTATGACCGGAAATGGATTACGCAATGCTTGCTTTAATCTCACCATCCCGATCCTGAAGGTATCAAAGGTTACTGAAGGTTGTAAAGGTGAATGACCACACGTAACATTCGTCTGACGTCATCAGGAAGGTACAACCGCACACCTCTGGAGCAAAGAATCTGTCAGTTCTGTAACCTGAACAAGGCTGAAGATGAAGCCCACTTTATATTAGATTGTAGTTTATATAGGTAAGATAGAAGTATTCTTTTTAGCTATATTATAGGAAAGTTGAAAGTTGAAAAATTCATTCTCTTATGAGTTTTGATTAAACGACATTATACAAATGCAAACACATCTCAAGCAAAAGGGAGAGTTTAATCCTTCTGCATGAGGTGGCGGAACTCTGTTTATTTATTCGAAATTTTTCAGTCATCTTGAACATAACCCCGGGAATACTGTTCTGTTGAGAATTCAAGTCCATGAAACGTGAATAAATTCAGGTTGGTAAATGACTAAATGACAAAGTTCTTTATCTATGCTACAAAATTTCACGCCTGGAAATGCATTCTTAACGATACAGCAGCGACACCTAGCAGCAGTGTGAGGTAGTACCTGTCATATTATTGCTTTGAGGAATGAAAGTGACAGTCACTGAACCGTCGGCTTTCATTGTCATTCAGTGAGGGAAATGTTTTCACTCCTTACGCCACTAGAATACCTAAATACAAAATGTACCTGTGTTTCACATAGACTAGTACCCATCGCTATCGACTTGGGAAACACATTTGCACATGAGCTTCATTTACCGCTATTTGACAAAAATACTACTAACGTTACAGGTATCTTGGTAGGCCAGAGTGTGCATAGTAACAATCATTAACATACAAAGGTATCGAAGATCTGGACAGCCTGGCGACATTTAATGACCATGCTATATATATATGTGCATGTGTATATACACAGGTAGACAGAGGACAAGAACACGTGGTAGTCTTACGTTGCCACATCAACACGTCATCCAGTAAATAACAAACAAGCAAACAAACAACTGTAAAATCAACTCTCATATTTAACTTCACCGGGTGCCATAATACCGCCTTATAAAAATTGTTATAACAGTTACAAGTAGAAGCCAGTTAATTGCACAACGGATAATCGCACACTTCTGTTAATTGCACGAAATCCCCAAATCCCATGGCAGTGCAGTCCAGCTTAATAACTTCGCTTTGTTGCACCATTCGGATAATTGCACGACATGCACTGGCAAATTGGGTGTGCAATTAAGCGGCTTCTACTGTAGAGGCCTTCTTTAGACTGTCTTGAACACCTAAATATTCGAAGTGTACATGACTTTGTATATACCTTAGCAAGTTATAGTGCTGCATTGGTACATCTCTTTTAATCACTATAATGCATGCATTTTTTTCTCATGTGGCTGTATTATGACTATGAGAGTTCATGTTAGCTGTTAATGTTATCGCGGTGCCGACACAAACTGTAGGGAACATACTGCAATTGGCGTAGCCGTATCTCTTCTCATTTCCTAAAGCCCGTCACATGTTACATATCAACATCTGCAAAAGCATACCTTTTTTTCTTCCAACTTAGCTGTCTTATGGTGGGTGGGGGTGGGGGTAACAAGTGTGCATCATGAAACGATGGTCGGTACGCGGTAGTTAGAAATTCGTCAGGACTGTTCCAGTCCTATACGAGCGATCGCGATGATGTCACGGTGACGCCGTGGTAGGCAAAAAGCAGGTGTTTGGGAAAAGATTGATTTACATATCAACCAGTAATGTGATCTGCTAATTCAAATGTCAATTTTTGATCCAATCTACTGACATCCTGGTAGGCACCAGTTCGGATATAAACAACAACAGCGATCGCTAGTATGGACCGGACAGGGACGCCATTGTTACTCGGACTCATGGCCAGGTGCACTACAGCTGGCGAGCATGACGTCACCCCTTTAGCCTCAAACTAACAAACACTTTCGAGAATACACGTGGTATTTGAAGCGCAGAATTA
Organism: Branchiostoma floridae; assembly: GCF_000003815.2. Lineage (NCBI taxonomy): Eukaryota > Metazoa > Chordata > Leptocardii > Amphioxiformes > Branchiostomatidae > Branchiostoma > Branchiostoma floridae. The sequence continues at coordinate 53,446 of NW_023365731.1, forward strand.
ACAAAATGAAGATATGGCTATGTCAGTCCCATAGCCCTATAGCAGAGATGTCTTTAGCTAAAACAAGGAGGATATTAAGCACATTGCTTAGGGTGTGAATAGACGCTAAGGTGAGGTATAAAGTCTTCGAATACTAGCTTTCTTTGTTACGTTTGTTACATGTGACTACTCTCTAATACGTCCTCAAAATTCACCTACCGGGACTCTTGTCATGCCAGTTCTATATAAGTCTGACTGTTGTGCCACTGAAGACATTTCAAGGTTGACTGTAACGTTACCGTGACACAGTTAATAGTTCCATGGCTCCATATCAGACCGCGTTTTGGGCTTTGTAGGACCCTCAGCTCTAGCGGAAAGTACCGTATATGGTCACCTTGACTCGTGTTGCACTCACAGCACTACTAATGGATTCGCTGATGTCAACGACAAGGCATGCATAGCTAACATTACGGTATACAGTTCAAGCTCAGTTGTCAACTGAACCGGACCTGTGGTATCAATTTCAGCTTGGGCCTACGTATATTTGATATAGATGATTGTTGGCAAAATTGCTTGAAGACGAAGAAGCCGAACATGAAAAATTGCAAACATTGATCACGTAAATGACCGCAATAGAACCGTATGCTTGAATGTCGTGTCGTGCTCTTATCCCACCACTTTGTCTGCAGTGGAGATCTAAATTGCTGGGTGGCGCTGTGACTATATAAGTAGAACAGCGGGTCTATTATCGGAGAGCAAAAAACATGTCTTTGTATTGGCCAAGCAGAGCACTACCGAGGCTACATGGAGCGTAAAAAAGAGGAGCATGGAAATGTACACAAGAAAAGGAGGGTCAATGGTAAGTTTCCTGGTAAATAATTTCCCCCAATTTCCACACATTCAGCGCCGAAAAGAGTTGTGTAAAGTATCATTGACATGAATAAATATGAAGGTGTCATCTCAGGTGTTGAACCTTTTAATGAGAGTTGTCGTTTTAATGTGAGAACAGTTGGTCTAAAAGACATACACGCACCAGCGGAAACCGAACGATTTTTAGTGGCGACCATTGCACGGCACGAAATGGAACCATGAGGGGAACCCTAGGGAACCCCCCTCAAGAATAATGTACAACTCACTTCCTTGACTACCAAGAAGAAGCCCTTCCCTTTGCCTTATGAGGCTCATGGAACAATGAAGACTTTTATCTTTTAAAAAAAATGTCCTTATATTTCAATTAATTGATTTCCACTTCGAAATGAAGGGGTGGGGTGGAATTTGAGTTTCTTGTCTTTTACCCATTGTCAAACAAAAGACACCAAGGCCTGGTTAGGCGGGGGTCACGCGTAATCCAACGCACACGGAAGTAAACTACAGGATACTTTAGTAGTATTAAAATACAACTTTGTATATCAAAAGCCTGTCTCTATGTGTTACTTTTGACGAAATCACAAAACTGGGTATCAAGCAAGAAGATAATGGTAAGGAAATATGACATGTTAATTATTATCCATCCATAATCACAATGTGTCGTCGTGTGTAACGTTGTTGCGTGTTGGGCTCATGATCTGTAGGTCCTGAGTTCGATACTGATCACCGTGTCCCCGACGCTGTGCCCTTGGGAAAGGCACTTTGCATGACCTTCCTCACTCCACCTAGGCGTAAAAATGGGTACCCGACTTCGGTTTGGGGAGGTAAAAGACTACATTTGCCTTCTGCCTGTACTTTGTATGTGTGGCACTGTTAATATATGTTACTAAAAGTGCCACATTGTACTCGTCTGTCCCAAAAGCAAACAAACAAAACACACACACACAAAAAATGGAAGAGCATTTGTCAACGCAAATGTACAGCCACGGAGAACATATAAAACCGCAGGTATGTGTACCTTGTATATGTCACACAATAAGAGAACGGCGAAGGCTCCATTTTAGATATACCAACACATTCCACCGAATGACATGCCCTGAGACGTTACCATGTCACATAATTCATGGGAAAGAGGAAGTCCGGAACACTAGCATCAGCAAGGACACTGACCTTGAAGTAGACAGGACGAACCAGGCGATCATAGACAGAGACTTCCAGGTAGACAACACAACTAGAGACTGCAAAAGCTCGACACTGACAAGGAAACAAGTGAACAATCAAGCTAACGACGTACATCGGGTCATTTATTCACGGCATTTCCGTGTGCTTTAAATTTCACGGATTCCAGGAAAAGGATCAATGCCCCCAAATACCCCTCCTTTAACCCATGGCTACTTCCCCCCAGCCAATGAGAAGTCCCAATTTCCTGTCGTAGTGACTATGAAAAAGTGTGAAACTATTTTATGCAAATGAGACAAAACTGTGTGACCTATCTTGGACCTCCTCTATTGGGACTAGACTTATGCCAAGTGAAAACTGACCAATCCCTGCTCAACCCACTCTGACTTCTAATTTTTCAGAAGAATATGGCCTGACACTAGCCAGACAGAAGGCCACAGAAATCTTGTGATGAACTAGGAAAACCTCGAGGATGTATGTCACGGGCTAAATAGTTAATACCAACTTGTCACACACGTCAAAGGAAAACCACAAGAATGGTGGGAGCGTCCCATGGGGATATCCCCCTATCTTAAGACGATGCGTAATAAATAAATATGCCACCGGACGGAAGGACTTAGATGACCAGCAGGATTTAGATGACCGGTCACGATAGTCTACAGGTGGTATCTTACAGCACTTGGGGCACCGGTGCGGCACTGCGAGGTTCGAAGATTACACAACGAATTTCAGAGATAAAGAACGAATTTTCTTACGTTTTGTGTATATTGTTGTCATACTCTTACATATTACACTCTTAGATATTACGCAATATGTAAATTATGAAAAATCGGCGAAAATGACACAACAGTGCCACAGTGATCGAACCCCACAGTGCCGCTCTGGTGCCCCAAGTGCAGTGAGATGCCACGTTAAGAACCGGGCTTACTCATCGTTAATACGCCACAGCAGTCGTGACTAACGCTGTCAAGAGTAAGGCTGAGTTTGAGACTAAACAGTATACTGTTCAGTGTCAGCAACCCTCCCTATGGAAAATGAAGGGAAGTGACATTTCCCATGTTTATTAATATCCACCCCAGCAAGAGTTCGGAGACCTCATACCCCCTTCAAATGTTAAGAGTTTCCTGATCTTTGTTGTTATTTTATATTGTCTCATTGCAAATAAGGCTGTAAGTAGCGTAATCTATTTCAAAGGATGGCCTTCTCTACCAAAATAAAACATGTTGTATGCGTGACAGTCAAATGGCAAAATCCCACTTCATAATGAATTATTCAAATAACTCACATTAACAATACTCTATGTATGGCGATGTGCATCTTTAACTAACTTATTCATGTCACAAGAATAAGATTCACATCATTTACCAAGAAATATGGCACGTTCACATCAACTATTTATCTGGACTCTAATTTGCACCATTGACACCTTATATATAGGTATATTCCATCTGACATAAAGTACAAATGCAATACATTATTAAAGGCTCTAGTATGGCAAGCATTGCAATGATAATTTTTCTCAGGAATGATGAACATTTAAATTTGATTTGCATAATTTAAATCTAATTGTATACATTTTTGTGTAACATACCTGCATGCCGAATACCATGGGCATTCATGGTTCCTTTTTTTTCAGTTACTCTTTTAGAAAATTCCTGTGCAGTTCCAGAGCGATCTGCCATGGGGCATAATTGACCTACTTCTTCCCGATCGAGATATCCACATGCTATATGATCACAATCCATCCAGAGGTTCTTACGTTTTGCTCACCACATATACTCGTATGCGGAAACACAAACAGACACAACCCTCTTGGGAATGGCATAGCCCACAAGGGTGGCAAGAGTGTACTTGAATAACCTGATCCTTGCCTGGCCTGAGGGGCAACAGAACCCGTAAGCACTAACCCGTAAAGCCCCGGTCACAAAGCGCGTACGATTTCTTGCGATGTATATATTCCGCATATCGTACGATGAGCGCAGTAAATCGCAGCAAAATCGTAAGCAAAATCAGCCATCGCAACGCATCGGATGATGTACAAAATTTTTCCAGCGTCGCACGATTTTTCACTTGTGTCTCTTCTGTATAGCCGTCTGACGGCTTTTGTGCTTCTTTAACCAACAAAATGTGGACTAAGCTGTTGAATACCTTCCTATAACATCTTTAACTGTAATAATACATTAAAAAAGACCATGACAACAAGAGTATTACAAGCAAAAGTTCAAATCAAGCGTGAGTACTGGTATTGCTATCTTGGCCTGCTTGCCGGCTCTACGTGTCAGGCTCTTTCGAAGATCGTATCATGATATGCTATCAACAAAAAGATGCCATCATACAAAAATCATATCATAAGCATTATATCATATAGATTTCTGACTCATAGAGCCTGCCTTTATGTTCGAGTTGTCCCCATGGTTATTACGACTATTGTAAACTTACCCAAGACCGACGAGAGCTGAGATTTTATCTAATTATAAACTCACGTGCATGAAGCGATCAAACAATTGTCTGCATCACCTGTGCGGGGCGCGCTGTTCTCTGGTTGCGACTGTGGCAGTTGCGATTGATATATTTTCCCTTTTCGTCAATATCGACAATATCAGGGAAAACTGAAAGCATCACAACATGCTAAAGATTCATAAATCTATAACCTCATCAGTAGACAAAAATTGCCGTAATGAAGTCTGCTATGGGGGCAAATAAAATCTTACGACGATAGCGAAATTTTGAACATGTTCAAAATCCATTTCAGCTCTATTTTTCACCATACGACGCTCCCCGATTTACTTCGATTCACTGCGATTGACGCAGGCACGCTCTTATGACCTCATCGTACGATGCACTACGCGCTTTGTGACCACGGCTTTATATACTTAAACCATTGCTTCCGATTTTCTTCCGACTTACGACGCGCTGCGCTTATCCTGCGCATCGGAAGGAATCGCAAGGAATCGTACGCGCTTTGTGACCGGGGCTTAAGATTGTAACCTTCTCATTATATGCCATATCTACAAAATGTAATTAATCTTAATTTGCATCTCATTATGTACATATTCTTCTAATCTACCTGTATACCAAAAATCACAAAATATCCGTCTTTACTTTAGTCAGCCATCCTCCTTGAAAGATTTTTGCATCACTTCTTTCTTCTAAAGCTACCACCCACCAAAAAATCCATACCACATCATGTCCACGGCCAAAGATATGAAAATAGGAAGTCCTGTTGCAGTACCAAGATCAACCGCCAAGAGGCCAAAAATCGAACCCGTTTGGTCAACAACACCTACATACGTACCAAACATCATCGCAGTCGCGCAAAACGTTCTGGATATACAGTACCAGACACACACACATGCACACATTCATACACGCATGCCCAGTTGAACTATACCTCCATTTTCATGGAGGTGACAACTGGTAATCTGTATAACACAAAATCCGCTGTTCGGGCCGTAACTGGCTCCTCAAGTGGACCAGTCGCTATAAGTGCGACTTAACCGGGCTATAGTAGGTAACTGGCATTTGAGAATGATTGTTTGATAGTGCGGCTATATCGGTCTTGGGCCCTGAGTTTACTTAAATATTGAAATATCCAGACATGGTGCACACTTGATCGATACGTTTTCTTGAACGTTTGTACAGTGGAAGTTGCCGTATCAATTTCTGTACATATATAATCGACATCTGTTATGCAACTTACTGTAAATGCAGAAATGTTCGTGGTGGATTAATGTTCGCGGATTTCGCGGCGACCGCTTCACCGCGAATTTAAAACCACCGCGAACATTTTTCATTACAGTAAGAGACTACAGTGCATGGTACTATCGCGAAATTAAATCCACCGCGAAAAGTCCATTTTGCCGCTACCGCGAAATTAAATCCCCACGAACTTAAATGCATTTACAGTATGTGCCAATTTTCCTATCTCATGTTCTGTTTTCCATAATCCACAAATAAGAATACTTGCAGTCAGTGAGTCGTTGTTGGGGCAACCCAGATGTTTTGAAGATTAAAAAAAATAAATGGTATCATTAGCCGCCAGATTGCAATATTTGATCTGTACTTGAGGCATAAATTACATGGTATTACCTGATGTTTGACAGGCTTTCGTTGATGCAGTCACGTAGTGGTTTTAAAAGCATTAATTCCGTGTTGATATGTACACACAACGTTAGATAAATATCACTTGTCAGTGTTTAGAAAGAAAACCCTGCTTGTGGACGGATTTTGTAAATCAAATTGTATATGTGCCCAAAGTTTTAACGGGTTTCTTGATCCTATGTTATGGATCTAAAATGGACAATTCGTGGACTTGCGAAACAAAAACGCAGAAATGAAACGCAAAAAATACGTATGTTCTGCCCATCTCTTATTGGATGTATACGTACAATTTGTGTGGGCAGTCTGGAGCAGTCTATAGTCCAAAATATATTTCTTGACAGACAGACAGAAACATTCATCGATATACAAAAGGTATGCAAAGATAACAACAACAAGTAGATTGACTGTACCAACCTTCTGTGTTCATACACCACCACCAACACCGACTACCTAAAGATTGTTAGTCGGCTTGAAGAACAGATTCGACCGAGTACCCAGAAAGGAGACGTCGACATTACTTGCCCCCTTCGTGCCCGTTATGTGAAATATACAGGTGTTACTGACGCAACTCCTCTCTTTAAACCGGGAGTTTTTCTTAAGTCTTGTTGTTACAAGAAAGCTCTTTACGTCAGTCAGTCATGGGAGTCACCTATTATATTACCCATACCTGTTGGTGACATCATCGATTTGCATACATAATAAATGCAATTCAAATAATTGTCTACATCGATAGAAAAATAAACCAAGCTGGGGGTACTGAAAAGAGTTTGATTTTGACTGTTCAAGCGTAAGGGACTTTTAACATAGGTGTTTTGTCAAAAATGGTTTGCATACCAAACGATGAAGCAATAACCCGTGGGTTGAGTAAAAAGGAGACGCAAAAGCTGAAAGATTTTCATTTCTTCATTCTACTATACTAGTATGTAGTGGGCGTATTTACGTATACTTTGAAATGGCGCCAGTTGTGTCGTGATCTTTCTGTTAGCCAAAGAATAAATACATGGATAACAAGTAGTACGCATCATTTGCGGGCAAACGCAGAACATTTCCCTCTACGACGCAGTGGCTATTTTTTCTCATGAAAAAGCGACTTGGCTATTGTCTCTTGATATGGCCATGTTGATTTGATTATATAGATGACATCCTCCGGGAACTCTAAAATTGATGCGAGCGAGCGAATAAAAAAAAAGTTTGGCCAAAAATAAAAGTTGCCTTCAGTATGAAATCAAAGTGGCCAGGAAGGTTGAACATAGGACTAAACACACATAGTATGGTATACCAACAGTTAGGTGTAGGGACCAGTACATCATACGGGTGCAAAACATTTTTTTCTTCTTGGACCAATCCGAAAAAAACAGACCTGAAAAAAAAAAAGAGGAACAGGTTTCGCCAATTACAAAATGGACACACTATGTCGGCAGCCATTTGGGGTCTAACCGGGGGGCCAAGAAGACAACAAGAGCGAAGTCAAGTAGAGTGTAGTCAATTGCACCAAGTTTCTACAGTCAAGGGTACAGAGACAGTTAGCCTTTATTACATGGAGATGGGATTTTAAAATGCAGTGGCATGGGAGTCCAATAATCCACCAAACAGATTCCTTTGTAGCAAAATTGACCAATAACCATTGTTTTGAGTATTGCCAGTTCTTAAGTTTCCACAGACAATCAGGTCCAGGTTCATGTCCGGACCTGGAAATTTCTGTACTGGTACCTCCCCCAACCAACAATAGATTTTTTTCTTTCTGTCCTTTCACATCTTATTCTTTGACTTTAGATTCATTTTGGCATTCTATGGCATTAGTTATCTGTTTTCTGATACTTTTTTTTTCAATCTACGGAATATTTGTGCTCATTCTACAGCTGCTTTGCACAATTTATTGTGTGGTCGAAAAGTTTTTTTTTGTGGAAATGGCCAAAAATTGGTGCGAGCGCGGATGTCATCCATATAATCAAATCAACGTGGCCTATACTGCGCACTACCTTTGGAAACCAGCAGGCGACGCTATTGAAACGTGGTACTAGTACTAGTATCGCATCCTTTTATAATCAGTTTTATGTAGCCGTTCTTGTTTCGCTCAGCATAATACTTTCCTGTGGAAATGTCTTTTATCATTTTTTTTTTGGGGGGGGGGGCAATTTTCGACTCCAAAGCCCACGAGATGAACGCAAATGAATACTGTATTCATATGTATCTTCAAACACACAAATGCTCTGTAGTTTTTGTAACGTTTTTGTAACAGGTAGGGCTGTTTTCTAGAGTCAGAACCTTACTACAGCCAAATGTGTCCTTCACCTCAGAAAAGACACAAACACCGGCGAAAAAAGCTGAAGTCACACTAAGTAGGTTACAAAAGCGGAAGTTGGATAACATTACCATACCGTGATATACTCGTAGCCGCTTCACCTTCATGCACTTCAGTGAGAGTGCCTCCAGTGGCTCACCTCTCCAGTTTAGTCTCCAATGATGTCTGTCGTTTTTGATGATCCCTTGTCTGAGAATAAAACAAATTTTTTCCATATAGTCACCGAGTCTTTGAGCATGGTCGGCTGTATAGTTTGCCTACACGGAACCTCTCTTTATAACTGCGATTCGGTTTCTTGACAGACAGGAAGGCCCCACTGAGTTAGTTTTATGGATGGCATCGACGCTCGCATTGATTTTCGCCTGTTCTAAAAAAAAAAAACTGTGGCCCCATGTCACCTAATTTGCATATCTGGAGGGCATATGGTCAGGGCATGGGGCTACAGTGCCCTTGTTCCCCTCTTCAAACAAGAATGGCAATAAAAGTATTATTAGAATGGCGAGGATTGTCTAGTACGGTCTTACTAGAGGTGAACATAAGATAAACCATGCCTTGGAATTAAAGAATGGACTGGATGTTTAGTCCTGTGGTTTTCTTGGATTTTTTGCCCTTACGCATTAGTTTTGTTGTCTCCAGAGGATGCCACTCATAAAATTAAGTCAATGTGGCCTAATAAGGTAGGCCTCATAAGGGTGAAAATGCGGAAGGACTTTAGGGAACGAGAACCCAGGAGAACCCCCGGGTTTCCCTCAGGTCATGCGGTTATCTTGTGTGCATGTACTTATGTAGCAATAGCGGAACTGTGCGCCTTCCCCACTCTTTCAGATCGGAGACCAAAAAGAGGAAGTAAGCTCTCCGCAGCACGCATGCGCAATGGAAAGTGAAAGTGATCCCGCGCCAGTTAGCTCACTGAAAAGCTATTCTTCCATTGGTCACGACAGAGAAGAGAGACATTATCATATGTATAGTACATGATTAACAATAATGCAAGAAAAATCACCCCAGCTTCTTTCGACCTGTACAATGAACAGTGCACGACGGTCATAAGGACTAAAACCCTTTCCTGTAACGTGAGTCCAGTCGGGTGAGCAGCCGGGATTTTAAATCCAAATCTCTTAGAGGTAGGCACGCCATACAATTAATGTTGGGGAAAATGTTGTTTTCGTCAGTTTTACTATTCCCCGGGGATGCTCCGGTTTATCTTCACATTAGTGGGACAAATGAAAGCCGATGGGCCATCAGGGGGGATACATGCCGTTTCTGTCGACATGTCACAGACAAAAATGGCTTTGAAAAACTGTCCGAGCGAGAATTAGAAGGGGCTCGCGCAGGTAATTTCATGTTAAAGCAGGAGTGTACAAACTTGTACTTCTCGTCCACGGTAGTAACCAACCGGAGCCCTCAATCTCACGAGATGAGCGGGGCAAAAAAGAAGGAAATCTTCAGATCGTGAGCAAACATTTAATCAATTCAGAGTCAACATCATGATGTTTAATCAGCGGAGATACACACCCGACCGAGGAATTCCACACGAATGGTGGCCATGCAAGGCCAGGTCACAGTGCCTTGCATTGTGACAGAAAGTACGCGCCTAAGCATATTCAACTTCAGTCGATCCTAGTCTCTCTCACACTACATCTAACCACTAGTAACTATAGGGAGAAGGTTTGTTAGGGAATTTTGACCACCATGTAGTGTTTCATTTGCCTGTCGCAATGGTATCCTTCCCTTCCCAGACTGACTGATCAATAGATCACCCTATCCGATTTTTGCCGAATTCTACTATCCATACCCCAATGGGAAGGCCTATTGGAGACCGGCTTCGACAACGCATTGTATCAAGCGATATGTGAACTTGTAACCAAGGTGGTTGTGACAACGTAGATGTAGAGCATTCTATACTTACGAGCAACGGTCGACCCCTGACAAAAATTCCCTGCTTTGGAAGGTCTTGGGATGCTGCCAGGAATGCTGCGGATGTTATAGGATTATAGGAAAGTGCTATCTGGAAAATAAACCACGATCATGTCCAGCAAGTCAGTACATCTGATTCTCCTCAAGCAAAGAAATCCACACCTACGCTGATCATCAGCGTCAATATTGTGGGGATTTTGAGGAGAATGCTGCATGTATTAACTTGTTTTCGCCTGGTCGTCAACACGAAACGATGATCATGACTCACGTATGGTTTCGTTGTTGTTGTTCTAGACATTTCGTATTGTTCAGGACTTAAGCCTTCCGATTGATGAAGATCAATTGCAAATGTTTTATTTCAGTCTATTATAGTAGAATATCTTCGGAAACTAGTCATGTGATACAAGTTTAGTCTTTTTAGAGAATCATGTAGAATTTCCATGGAGATCTGTCAGCAACATGGGGTCATGGGATAAGGTTACGGTTTCGACGTTACGACTAAACAAAGACAACTTGTACTTTGTGAAGAAAAAGAGGAAGTGGTGAAGGTATGATAGCCTCCACTTGGCCCACACGTTTTCCGGATCGCAGAGTTTGGCAAAACAAATCGGCAAACAATTACCCCGGAGAATGAGTCCACGCAAAAATTACTATTCCCGCCTCAAGCAATTCAAACCCTTTGCTTTGGCAGGAAAACTCCCCTGGCAAATTATTCTCCCTATCATTTAGACACAGACTCAACTTACTGAAAGGAAACTGCTAGCTTGTAAACCTCCATTGGAACAGGGCAATAGCCTGGATGAACTTGACAAGTCCATAAATATAAAGGGAGCGAATATCAACTCTGACAATGTCGTAATTCTTGAGACTTTAACACTCCTGGTACATTACTAGGGATGTTGGAATAACAGAAAACGCCTAGAACTAGGGGTGGGTACCGGTACAGAAGATTTAGGTCCAGGTCCAGTTCAGGTCCAGAGGATCAGTTCCAGGTCCGAACCTGAACCTGGACCCGATTCAGTATGACTCATTCCAATGGTTTATTTCACTGCAAAGAAATCTGTTTGGTGGAGTATTCGACTCAAACTGGCGTTTTCAAATCCAACAACGCTAACTGCACCTGTACGATTGACTATAAAACATGGTAGAAATGACTATATAATCTTCTCTACTTCACTCTTGTTATTTTCTTCCACCTACAGTACAAGTACCAAAACGTGTGAATACCTGATCAAATAATCTGTTAATTTTCTAATAGGTCCAACATCCAGTCCACCTAATTTTGTTTCAGGTCCGTTTTTTCTGGACCGGTCCAATAAGAAAGAAACGGTTTTTACCGGTACGCTGTACCTAGAACCATAAAGGGAAGGCAGAAAAACTGCTGCAGGTAGTGGATAACCATGGGTTATTCAAAACAGTTCAGGAACCAACTAGAAACGGTTATGCCGACATGGGTTTCAAAATGTTTGGCTTAACCCCGCTGTTAATGCCAAACATTTTGGGAACATATTCAAAGAGCGTCTAAAAGACACGTTTCTTTCTGGCTGGAGGGAACAGCTCAAAAGCACCAACAAACTTAAAACATATTCGAAAATCAAAAAAACACTTTGGTATGGAAGAATATCTCAAATCAATTCATAATAGATCATTTAGATACAGCATTACAAAACTGAGAATAAGTGCACATTGCTTAGAAATTGAAAAAGGTCGTCACCGTAACACACCAGCCACTCAGAGACTGTGTCCTACATGTCATGAAAGTATAGAAGATGAATTCCACTTTGTTATGAAATGTCCCACCTACAGTAAAGAGAGAGAAACATTGTTTAAGAATATTAGAACCAAAACACACATCTCTCTCGCTGGTGCAGAAAGCGATATTTTCCATGTATTGCTCTCATGTTCAACTCATATATCCGTCTACGTAGGCCAGTTTCTTTATAATGTATTCCAAATGCGAGATCAGATTAATCATACATAATTGTACTATTATCGATAATGTTTTGTTGTTGTTTTGTATGTAGCCTCTTAGTACTGCTGTCTGTATAGCTATTAGTTGTTATTAATTGCCATACATTGTACCCTATGCGATTGTTGAGCAATAAATTCATTCGGCAGATGTTTCGTGTAAGACATCACGAAATCGCCGGCGAGCGCAGCCAGGGGTGCGGGGGACCTGTCGGGGTCCATGCCCGATCGCGCAGTCCATGTGTACGCTGCATAATCACGTCATACAGGCGTAGCGTTCATGTACGCCATCACGAAATCCCCGGCAAATGCAGCCAGGGGTGCGGGACAATTTCGGGCCCTATGCCCGAACGCGCTATAGTATCACGAAATTGATGGCAAATAGCGCTTAAAAACTTGGCACAGTCTTCCTATAAGCCAGTCATAGAATCGCCGGGAGACGTAGGCGGGCGACCCACGCCTGCTTGTCTCCTCTACGGGCCGTGGTAGCTTCCGGTACGCTGTGGTAAGGTGTAGTTCGAATTCTGCGGTAAAACAGTATAAAGACGGGCTACGGCAAACGCAACACCCCTGTACGGAGCGTGGTAGGTAGTGGTTCGCTGTTGTAAGGTGTGGTTCTTCGGTAAAACAAGATTGAGACGGGCTACGCCAAACGCAATACCCTTGTACGGAGCGTGGTAGGTAGTGGTCCGCTGTGGTAAGGTGTGGTTCCACGGTAAAACAGTCTCCAAGCAGATCTTATAATGGCAAAAGATGGTCAAGGAGTCTAGTCAGTCAAGTGGAGTACATTGGCCATATAGACCACTACCTAACACGCTCCGTACAGGGGTGTTGCGTTTGGCGTAGCCCGTCTCGATCCTGTTTTACCGAAGAACCACACCTTACCACAGCGGACCACTACCTACCACGCTCCGTACAGGGGTGTTGCGTTTGCCGAAGCCCGTCTCGATCCTGTTTTACCGTGGAACCACACCTTACCACAGCGGACCACTACCTACCACGCTCCGTACAAGGGTATTGCGTTTGCCGTAGCCCGTCTCAATCCTGTTTCACCGGAGAACCACACCTTACCACAGCGGACCACTACCTACCACGCTCCGTACAGGAGTGTTGCGTTTGCCGTAGCCCGTCTTTATACTGTTTTACCGCAGAACTACACCTTACCACAGCGTACCGGAAGCTACCATGGCCCGTAGAGGAGACAAGCAGGCGTGGGTCGCCCGCCTGCGTCTCCCGGCGATTCTATGACTGGCTTATAGGAAGACTGTGCCAAGTTTTTAAGCGCTATTTGCCATCAATTTCGTGATACTTTAGCGCGTTCGGGCATAGGGCCCGAAATTGTCCCGCACCCCTGGCAGCATTTGCCGGGGATTTCGTGATGGCGTACATGAACGCTACGCCTGTATGACGTGATTACGCAGCGTACACATGGACTGCGCGATCGGGCATGGACCCCGACAGGTCCCCCGCACCCCTGGCTGCGCTCGCCGGCGATTTCGTGATGTCTTACACGAAACATCTGCCATTCATTCATAGTATGAATAGTATAAGGCTAAACTTTCTTCCAACACAAGTACACACGGATCAAATTTTCAAAGACCACTGTCGTCTTCTTTAGGATCAGTACTGATGCAATATGGCCAGTCACTTCAGAACGACGGACACGTGATCTTATTAACACGTGATGTTGCGGAAACGTGACGTCAGCAATTGGTCACACGTGCCAAGAACTTTATAACGCCCACCGTCTCTGTTCAGTGATGGCTGAAGTGCCCTGATGTATATGGCCTCCTGGATAACTCTTACAAAGTAGTCCTGTTCAGTGTCCAGTATTATGACTTTGTTCAGAAAGACGGTATGGCCCGGGGGCCGGTGATGCAATGTGGATGTGTTGAGAGACTTCCGATGACAGCGAGGAGTGGCGTTTCTGTTCAAGCAATCTGGTTCTAAGTGAGCGTTCTGTCTCTCCAACGTAGGATTCTTCGCAAATCCCATTGCTTGTAGTTCCCTGACACGGAAAGTAGTATACAGCGCCACATTTCACTTCTCTTGGGGTTATGTCCTTTGGTGCCACGAGAAGCTGTCATAGTACTGTGTTAGTGGGTTTGAAGCATGTATAGATTTCATGTGAAACAAATATTCTGCGCAAGGGTTCCAAAACTGGCAGTCTTGATGTGCGGAAAGCCGGTGATGCGTCCATTGTCACTCTCTCTCTCTCTCTTCATTTACTTTCTCTCATTGCGTTGAGTGGGCTTCTGTGTGGTGTCCCTATCGATGGCCCACCTGGGGCACCCGCAGTCCTTCAAAGCCTATTGGGTGTGTTGTTTCTCTGTCTCCCTGTCATGTGGATCCGTTCTGATGGTGTCAGCTCTGTGGAACAGCGTCTTGACGACACCAAGCTTGTGTTCCAGAGGGTGACTGGATTTGAAGTTTAGGTACTGGTTGGTGTGGGTAGGTTTACAGTGATAATGATCTGGTGTAGTGAACCGTTGTCTTGGATCGTCGGGAAAGGGGAGGGTTCTGTCTTGTTCCGTCTCAAAAGTGAACTTGCGGACATGGTCTAAGGAGTTGAGTTGGTCTGTGAATTCCTGCACGTAGGCTTTCACGAGTTTGTGTTTGTGACGTCGACGTATGGGAACCAACAGAGGGGAGGGTGTGTAGCTGTAGATATGGCGAGTTGCTCTAAGTGTTCCATGAACAAGTTGCATTCTATGTGGAACACAGGTGAACCCATAGCTGCCCCATGTATTTGTTGATAGAACTTACCGTCGTACAGGAAGTAGGTACAGTCCAGACACACTTTCAAAAGCTTGACGATCTGCGTTGGTGACAATTTCGAGCGTTGTGGTAGTGTGGTGTCCTCTTGTAGTCTTCGCGGAATAACATCCATTGTTTTGTTCACGTAAGATCACGTGTCCGTTACTCTCGCACGCAAGTAAACTTATTTTCTGAAGTGCCTGGTCATCAGTATCGATCATGAAGAAGGTGACAGTGGTCGTTGGAAATTTGATTCGTGTGTACTTTTGTCTTAGAAGAAAGTTTAGCCTTGTAATATGATTACTACCGACACAGATGAGCTTCCATGATAATTAGAAATGGCAAGGAACTCTTTTGGACTTGGTCTTTGTTAATAACCCAAACATTGTTGAGAAAAACAACAGCACACACAGTAGTTCCCGGACTTAGTGACCACGACATGGCACTGGCACCTGTCACCCAACGGTGAGAATGAACTTTAAGGCATTCGCGCGAAAGTTGATGATTCGGATTTCGAGCGGTTTCATTTGGCACTGCAGCTGAAGTTTTCATAACTTTTATGTTGGACATGCTATGGTCATGATTTTGAATGGAGAAGTGGTGTAGGTATGGGCTCCAGAGCAGCTTTCACAATTGTAGGGGCTGATTTGAAAAGTTTGGAAAGGCATAACTCGGTCGAGGAGGGATTGACGAGTTGTCACAAATTTTGGTATATGATTGAAATAGCTAAATGTATAATTTGCTATTATGCTATGCAAACTAAAATATACTGTGCATGAGCAATGATGCATGGTCCATATTAGGACTTTCAAACATGTAACTGACTAAGGACGTCCTTGAACTGACCGAAGAGAGGAACATCGATTGATATCAATCATAATCAACTAGAGTTTTGGGAACTCATACATGTCACAAGTATAAATTTCCCACCATTAATCGATCACTAGGCAGATTTACCATTTTTGTATCAATTATGCAGCTTAGTTCCTCATTGGCACGTTTGGCACTCTTCTATATTCCACCTGCCATGAATTTACATGTGCTACACCATTTATTGAAATCCATTTATGGAAAACAATTGATACAATTATGCAAAAGAAGTCCTCATTTCCATAATATGTATCTGATTGTGTACATCTTTGACTCATCTACCACAACATGCCTAAAATGATGAAAATCCGTCGTTCCTTTATCCAGTTATCCGCTTTGGAATGCTTTGACAAAGACGCCCCTGCAGTTTTATGTTAAATGTTGGAGACCCAGTCCTTCCCAAAATCTATCTGCCACCTAAATGTTAAGATCATATATCATGTCCGGGACAAGAGATTGGATTGAAAAAGTGCTATGATAGACTTTTTTCTCATTAATTATGTAAACGCCCCCTATTTTGCATAATTTATATTTCGTTTTCTACATCTATGTTTAAGCTATCTACATACTAAGAATCATGAAAAATCTGTTATTGATCTCTTGAGTTATCATTTTTAGTCTTCGGAAATGTTCAACAAAACGCCCCTGCAGTTCTAGAATGCCCGATAGGGGGCCAAAACGTATGTTCCTTGTTCCCAAGCACAAGGGCTATCTACCATTCAAAACGTGTGACCAGAAGCAAGAACAAAACACGAGATATCAAACCCAGAAGTTCCACTGAAGTACCAAGGGAAGCCGCTAGGGGGGCTTAAATCTTATACAGTAAGTATCAAACCTAGAAATTAACCTCCTTGATCAAACCAATCCATCCAGCCTTTCTTGACTTATCTTTTTGAGACACACGCAGACGCTACTGAAAATACAACCTTGCTGAATATTTCATGGAGGTATTTCAGAGACGCGACTGCCAGGGATGGCAAATTTTCGGTAGACATAAATTATGAAGACCAGGGTCTCAGTTGCATAATTGATAAGAAAATGCTACAGTAGCCTTTTTTCCAAGACTTCCCTATTTTGTACAACTTTGATAGAGAAGACAATGTACTGATATAACATTATATCGTAAAAATTAACACTTTATTTGCATAATCAACGAGAAACCTACATGTATGCCATACGTCAGTTGTACGGGTCAACACCATTTGGCGAAGGTTGTGGTCATGGAACTCTAGGTTTGATATTTTTGAGCTGATCACAACGAAACGTGGCGCACCAATGACGTTCAATTTCGTGCCAGTCAACAAAGC
This sequence comes from Branchiostoma floridae, assembly GCF_000003815.2. NCBI lineage: Eukaryota > Metazoa > Chordata > Leptocardii > Amphioxiformes > Branchiostomatidae > Branchiostoma > Branchiostoma floridae. The sequence continues at coordinate 70,690 of NW_023365731.1, forward strand.
TTAATGAGCGCAACTGAAGAATTCCATTGTGTTCGCAGTCTCTAGTGAACGGGCCAGCTGTTATTTTGTGAAGAATGCTTTTCTGATGAGCTCATTCCAACGGCCTCTCTGTGGGCACCGGCGCAAGTCGTGTGTGTGTAGGGGAGGGACGTCGCCATTTCAAACACATCGCGGTCAGGTTTTCAACCTGGAAAGTAATGTCGGGATGCTGGGAAGCTTGTGGTCTCGCACACGCTGTGTTGAAATGACGGATCCCCTAAAACACCCCCCCCCCCACACCCAACACTTACGACAGAGCCCACAGTGAGGCCGGTGGAGGAGGCTACTACAGTAATAAAGTTATGTCCATTTGACTTTCAACTGAAAAGTAGTTAGTAACTCACGAAGTCGATCGTATTTCTTTTGAATTTCAGTCAAAACAATATCATAAATATTCTTTTGAAGTGGGCTCAATACGAGGTAACGCTACTTGTAAATTGCACATAACATTACATTATGCTAAAGTACATAGTGACAATTGGTGTATACAAGACGTGGTGCAAGAAAACTAAAGTCACATTTTTCATATATACATTTCAATTACAAATCCTGAGTTTGAAAGACAGCTGTTTATTTGCTTTTCTGTTATTGTGGTTTGGGTAGTCGAACCAGAATTGATCGATAGAGTAGAACATTGTGCTACGTGTATAAATGGGGCACGATTACCGTTTAAGACGCCATGTATTGGTGAAAAAAAGCCTTATGCGATTACTCGGATGCATCCTATGAACTCCTATGTATCATTCGCGAACCCTCCACATATTCCTATGACAGAAGCCTCAAAAAGCTTGTATTTCTTGAAAGGTAAGATATGCATTTGAGACTGGCAAGTGTCAACAGGCTACGCAGGAGTTAAATGGCATTGTTTATGCCTGCATACCACCCGATTTGTTTTTTTGTAACGTTAACGTAGAATATAGCAACCTCCCTTGCGGATTACAAGTCAAGCAGCAGTATAAGGAGAAAATCGCCACGTCTTTCTGCTGACGTGTTTGTTGCTTTTCGCCCCCTCCCCCCGAAAGGAGATCCTGTTGACTTACAATCGTTGGTCGCCTACAGGAAAGCTGGTTTTGTTGACAGCTGTCATTTACAGGTAACGTGATCTTGAAAACATGGTTAACCATAAGCAACTTAAACTTTAAGAAAAAAACGTACAAATTTTCAACTATAGCTTCCCAGATGTACACATACCTGTAGCCATATCAGCAACTCCCGGAGCTCATAAACATGACGTAAGGGGGAATCCCCGGCTATGTTATTGTATAGGTGATGCAATCCAGGTCAACTTTACACGAGGTTGAATGACAACATTGTTTTTACACGCGGAATAAGCCCTTTCACAGAGATCAGAACGCATTTGCTGCGACAGGAATTCTAGGTAATATGTCAAAGTTAAAGCCACAAAAAGTAAACAAAACCCGTCTGGACGTTGTTATGCAAATCGACACAATAGTCGAGACAAGGACTGTTTTCTTTTCCGAGGCCGTACCTTTTAAATATTACCTAGAATTCCTAGAAAGGGCTTATATGACTCATTTTTTTCTCGCGGCAAACATGATATAGATAGAAAATGAGGCCAATATGGTAAATAGCAGACCGTTCCTTACTGTCCATCATAATTAGCAGTTCAACCAATAATATCACGCCAATTAAGAAATCGACCAATTAGAAAATGGTTGCATGTCAATAAAATATTTTGCATTGTTGTGTTTTTATTTTCCATCTCTATGTTTTGACGAAGGCGGGCGGGCATCAGTCTACGCAAGGACGTTACACGTTACTTGAACTTGCTACATCTTTTCGGTGTATAATACCAGTCTTAATATTGATTATTCGATCTTCTATCTTGAAAATTTCTGTGGCTTTGGTGAAAAATAAGTGAGACCATAGGCCTTTAGGTTTTGAACCACTCACACCGGGGGTTATATGTCAAGCACACTGTAGTTACTTCACACGCGGCTGGTCGGTTTGCATAACGTTCGTGCGAATAACACAAGAGTCCTGTCACAGATTGATTCGTGCGTATCACATAATATTCGTACGAATTTCATAAGGTTCGTGCAAATGCTTAGGCACCCCTGGTTAGGTTGGAATTCAACCCACAAACATGTAGTCATATCGTTATAGACGCACACAGTTCAGACATTTCCGCACTTTTGTTTGTTCGTAAACTACTGATAAATTAAGTGGCTTCCTCACAGGAAGTCGTACTGCACTGACAACAACAACATACGTCTAGTGGTTACTGTGTTTGTTGTGTGAGCTAAGATGTTTAACACCCTCTTTACCAGGAGTAACAATTTCTTCTTATTGTTATTGTGTGGGCCGACTACTCTCTCTTCGCAGCCAGGGGCTGAATTGCGAGGAGCTTACAATAGGCGGGGCTAAATCGCAAGGGTCTGGAGCAAGCTGCCATTCGGCGCAGGTGACGTCAATACGACAGCAATGTGCGGTCAATGAACTGTCTAGTGGTTATTGATCGTTATCAGGATTTGGTGCTCTCACCGCCAAGGCCCAGGTTCGATTCCCGGTGCGGGAACCATCGAAACGTTGGGGTGGGTGTATAAAGGGGTGGGGGGTGGCTTAGGTTCTATATTATCTTATCAGAGACTCAAAGCCAACGAGTTCGATTTTTATTTGTGAGTCATGTTTTATCAACCTATGCTCTAGTATCAGATAATACAAGGTGCCTGTACACAGTTACAGGTTTAGGATACAATGTGTCTACTACCAAGTTGAGTTTCAATATAGATATAGCGAATCTAAGATACAGGGAGTCTAAGTGTCACACTACAAACTGGACAACCCTACATGCTACAGAGGGACTAGCTAAAATGTGTACATACCTCAGTCCCGTGATCACCGACTGGCTAGATAACTTCAGACAATCCCTATCTCACTTTAATTTGGTTAACAATAGGTTGTTTACTTAGCCAAGTAAGTAAGTTTGGTCTCACTACCCAACCAATCAGGGCTTACCTTATCTGCTAATCAATGTATTCCCTGCCTCCCATATGGTCTAATCTAATCAATACCTAATTATATCACAGCAGAGATCATGGCCGGCCACAACATGTTTTGTAGCTATAGGTTTTGAACCACTCACGCCGGGAAGGACCCCTACTCTTTCCGATTAAAGTGCAGTATCGTTTTAACGTTCCTGAGGTGTGGCTCTCCTAATACGCGGGACCACCATTTTGGGGACGGCCCTAATGCTTTGTCTATTTCCAGCGAACAGTTGAGTATGGTAGCTGTGTACAACTCTACTGCCCGGCTCAAGAAATATACCTTTGAACCCAGCACATGATCAACATGTGGTAGTGTAGTACACAAACATGTCGGGGCAAGTCACCACAATTTTTTCTCTGTTATCTTTTCTTCTCTTGGTCTGCTCAGCAGCCAAACCTACTACCAAGGCCGTCACCTCAAAGGCATGGCTTCTAGACTTCAGCGCTAGAGTAGAGTACAGTCAGATCGTCTTCAACCCTGCCAAGAACAACTTCCTAGCCCTGGCCAGCGACCCTCAAGTATTTCAAGTAATAGACGTATTCTCCGGATGGCCTATCGTATCCCTGCAATTCTTCCTGCCCCTCCCAGGACAGATGCTAGCCGTGGAGCCCGATGGAGCTCTTGCGGCAGTCGCGCACAACTCTTACGTCAGTTTTATCTTTCTGGGAGCCACCGTACCCTACATGAAAACTTTCACGGTACCGGTGGTCGAGACTTCCGGTATGATGGTGGTCCACAGGAAGGCTTGTATGTGGCCGAGCTATGGACAGTGGACTAATGTTGTCTGCGTTTCTCACGACGGCACATACGAAAGGTAAGGCTATTGTTCTTATGAGGATTATTGTAGGGCACTCTTACTTTTTTGTGGCACGGAAGGGACGTACCAGTACCTTGACTTATTCGTATTTCTAGTGAGCTCCTATGAATAAATCAGTAGCTTACAACAAGAAGTTGTGAAACACAGGTAGGGCTAGGACTAGGTTAACTTTGCATAATTTCACCTTGTTGAGCGAGTGTTTTTGGACCTACACATTTGTACTAGAAGAGTCCATTTTCGTACGGGGGCGGTGGTGATCTTTTGAAATTCAATTTTTGGAGTGGATTGATTATGCAAAGTCGATTTTTGAGTGGAAGTGTTTTTAAAATGGAGTCTATTATCGAATGGGGTTGACTAATAACAAAATTCACTTTTGCAAAAGTCCATTTTTGCTTGGGGAGGGAGATATGTGGAATATGCTGTAGTTGCTCGCAAATGTTGTCTCCTTTCCCTTTTCCAGGTGCTCTTACCAGATCTACGGCGGCGCCCTTGCGTTCCTCCACCCCAACAGGAAGTGGGTGTACTCCCCTAACACTGGAGTGTCTCCTCAGTCTGTCAACAAGTTCATGGTCAACTCCACCTGTGTCTATCGGCTGTGAGTTCTTACCTTCGCCAAGAAGGTTGATATTTCGGGCAGCCGTTTGTTTGTGGATGTATTTACCTCCATGAAAAATGAAGGTATAGTTTTGGTGTGTCTGTCTGTGTGTGTGTGTGTCTGTGTTTCCTAATATTAGTGGTCAACATAACTCTAGAACCTCTGAATGGATTGTAATAATGTTTTGTATGTGGGTAGGTGTTGAAGGTCAGGATCGATTTTGGGCCCCCTGGTGTGTGACCTTGGTACTGCAGCAGAACCTCGATTTTTTTGTCTCGATTTGCCATGGTCTTGATTTTTTGAAGAAGCGAAGCCAGATACTCTCTCTCCCTGTTTGAGAGAACATTAGCCCATGTTTATAAACCGCGAATCAACACTCTCCCCAAGATCCAATAGTCATATCTGTCTCACTGTTGATAGAATAGCAATGTATCTGTATAGCCGGTATAACCGCCCTTCTGTGTGACACACCAGCTTCTGTATCTGTGTCTGTATAGCCGGTATAAGTTATAACCGCCCTTCTTCGTAACACACCAGCTTCTGTATCTGTATCTGTATAGCCGGTATAACCGCCCTTCTTCGTAACACACCAGCTTCTGTATTTGTATCTGTATAGCCGGTATAACCGCCCTTCTGTGTAACACACCGGCTTCTGTATTTGTATCTATATAGCCGGTATAACCGCCCTTCTTCGTAACACACCAGCTTCTGTATCTGTATCTGTATAGCCGGTATAACCGCCCTTCGGCGTAACACACCAGCTTCTGTATCTGTCTCTATATAGCCGGTATAACCGCCCTTCTTCGTAACACACCAGCTTCTGTATTTGTATCTGTATAGCCGGTATAACCGCCCTTCTGTGTAACACACCAGCTTCTGTATTTGTATCTGTATAGCCGGTATAACCGCCCTTCTGTGTAACACACCGGCTTCTGTATTTGTATCTATATAGCCGGTATAACCGCCCTTCTTCGTAACACACCAGCTTCTGTATCTGTATCTGTATAGCCGGTATAACCGCCCTTCGGCGTAACACACCAGCTTCTGTATCTGTCTCTATATAGCCGGTATAACCGCCCTTCTTCGTAACACACCAGCTTCTGTATTTGTATCTGTATAGCCGGTATAACCGCCCTTCTTCGTAACACACCAGCTTCTGTATCTGTATCTGTATAGCCGGTATAACCGCCCTTCGGCGTAACACACCAGCTTCTGTATCTGTCTCTATATAGCCGGTATAACCGCCCTTCTTCGTAACACACCAGCTTCTGTATTTGTATCTGTATATCCGGTATAACCGCCCTTCTGTGTAACACACCAGCTTCTGTATTTGTATCTGTATAGCCGGTATAACCGGCCTTCTTTGTAACACACCAGCTTCTGTATCTGTATCTATATAGCCGGTATAACCGACCTTCTGTGTAACACACCAGCTTCTGTATCTCTATAGCCGGTATAACCGACCTTCTGTGTAACACACCGGCTTCTGTATCTGTATCTGTATAGCCGGTATAAGTTATAACCGCCCTTCTTCGTAACACACCAGCTTCTGTATCTGTATCTGTATAGCCGGTATAACCGCCCTTCTTCGTAACACACCAGCTTCTGTATTTGTATCTGTATAGCCGGTATAACCGCCCTTCTGTGTAACACACCGGCTTCTGTATTTGTATCTATATAGCCGGTATAACCGCCCTTCTGTGTAACACACCGGCTTCTGTATCTGTATCTGTATAGCCGGTATAAGTTATAACCGCCCTTCTTCGTAACACACCAGCTTCTGTATCTGTATCTGTATAGCCGGTATAACCGCCCTTCTTCGTAACACACCAGCTTCTGTATTTGTATCTGTATAGCCGGTATAACCGCCCTTCTGTGTAACACACCGGCTTCTGTATTTGTATCTATATAGCCGGTATAACCGCCCTTCTGTGTAACACACCGGCTTCTGTATCTGTATCTGTATAGCCGGTATAACTGCCATTCTTTGTAACACACCAGCATCTGTATCTGTATAGCCGGTATAACCACCCTTCTGTGTAACACACCGGCTTCTGTATCTGTATCTGTATAGCCGGTATAACCGCCCTTCTGTGTAACACACCAGCTTCTGTATCTGTATCTGTATCTGTATCTCAGGTATATCCGCCCTTCTGCGTAACACACCAGCTTCTGTATCTGTATGGCGTTCCTCCTGTTGAGTAGGAGAGAACCCCTGCAGGTCAAGCATTATGACATGTTTCGTTACATTCTCAACCATCTTGGGCAGCATTCTACTAACAGCCCACTGCTTAGTGTTAATTGTAAACTCTCACCATGATCCCTCTCCCTTCACTCCCAGGCATGAAGGCATACCACACACCCTTAAACCATCCTTTAACAGTCCATTCCCGTTAACTCCCCTGCTGGACAACACATGTGCCAATCACCCCCTGAAGTTAACATTAGTCTCTATCTTTATTAACTCTAATGGTAAACTAGCACCCCACTGCAGACCTAAATTCACTCTGTTCAGCCTCACCCTGATAATCCTTCTGGCTGGAGATGTGGAGTTAAATCCGGGACCTAGGGCACCGAAGTACCCCTGCGGCGTATGCCATCGAGCCGTCAGGTGGGAAAAGGTGGACGGCCGGCATGCCATCTGTTGCGACTCATGTGATGTCTGGTACCATACTGACTGCATGGGTATGTCAACACCGGTCTATAATACCATCAACAACCCTAACGTGTCCTGGATTTGCTGCTCCTGCGGCCTACCTAACTTCAGCTCCAGCCTCTTCAACACTACAGTATTCGAAACTTCTAATTGTTTCTCTTCCTTTAACACCAGCACCTGTTCTAGTCCAACAAGATCTATCGGCTCGCCTATCGCTACGTCTTCGCCTATCGGATATGGTATTACTCCACCGCCTCGCGACCGCACACATACCAAACCAGTCAGGACCTGTGTGATCAACTTTCAATCTATCCGCAATAAGGTACCTGAACTGCATGCATTTTGCGAAGCTGTGCAACCAGACATTGTTGTTGGCACTGAGACGTGGCTGGACTCGTCAGTGGGCAGCAGCGAAATCTTTCCGGACACGTACAATGTGTTCAGGAGAGACAGAGCTGGCCGGGGAGGGGGTGTGCTTGTTGCTGTAAAGAACAACATCATAGCAACCCACCACCCAGACCCGGACTGTCCCTGCGAGTTGACCTGGGTCCGGGTCCATCTGGCTAACAGTAAGTCCATCTACATAGGGGCCTACTATCGCCCCCCCCTCAGCTGGTCATGATGATTTTGTAGCACTAGAAAGATCAGTGCTGCAAAAGCGGGCTAATAACAACAATGCCCACATCTGGCTAGCAGGTGACTTCAACCTGCCTGATGCGACCTGGAACCCTGAAGCTAATACCACCGCTTCCAATCCATCCACTCTCACTAGCAATTACATCAGCCTTGCCAATGACTGTGGTCTGGAACAAATGGTCTGTGAACCAACTCGTACTGTGGGGCAAACTTCGAACACCCTGGATCTGTTTCTCACCACAAATTCCACCTTAGTGGAGAGAGTCAAAATCTTACCAGGTCTCAGCGATCATGACATCCCGCTGATTGATGTTCAAGTAAAGCCCCAAACATCAAACTCAAAAGATCGGCTCATATACCTGTGGAGGAAAGCTAACATCGATGCACTCCAGCAGGATATGGCAACATACAGTCGAGAGTTTGCAGACCAGGCTCAGCACAACACTGCCTCAGAAAACTGGGAGCTGTTTAAGGCAGCCGTTAGTGGTGCTGCCAATAAGCATGTCCCCAGGAAAAAAGTGAGGCCACAATCCAACAAACCTTGGATAACTCCCCAGATTCGCAAAGCTATGCGTAAGCGGTCTGAACTTTTTTCCAAGGCTAGGAGATCCAACTCCAATGAAGCCTGGGCAAAGTTCAAGAGGTGTAGGAAGGGCGTTAAGCAGAGAGTTAGGAAGGCCCATAGGGATTATGTCTCCAATTACCTGGAGTCTAACATCGAGGATAATCCCAAGGCCTTTTGGAGCTATGTCAAATCCATCAGACAAGACTCTACTGGTGCGTCCGCCCTAAGACATCAGGGGGTGCTAACATCTGACCCCAAAGAAAAGGCTGATGCACTGGGGGCCCAGTTTGAGTCAGTGTTTACCAGGGAGGATAAGACCACCGTTCCTACCCTTGGCGAACCCAAAGCTCCAACTATCCCCTCCCTTAACATCACAGTGGAGGGGGTAGCCAAACAGCTCTCCTGTCTCAACCCCAGCAAGGCCACAGGACCAGACGGATTACCACCTCGCCTCCTGAAGACCGTAGCCGAACAAATTGCGCCAATATTACAGGTCATATTCTCCCAGTCAATATCCACGGGAGATGTTCCTGAAGATTGGAGAACAGCTAACATCGCTCCAATCTTCAAAAAGGGGGACAGAACCTTGCCATCAAACTATAGGCCGGTGTCTCTGACATCGGTCTGTGGTAAAGTGCTCGAACACATCGTGCACAGCCACATGATGAAACATCTAGACGCTCATGGCATTCTGTCCCCTGCGCAACACGGCTTCAGGAAGGGTCTGTCCTGCGAGAGCCAGCTGGTGCTTACCCTCCAAGACCTGGCCAAGAACATGGACCAGAACAAACAGGTCGATGCCGCGGTGCTTGACTTTAGCAAAGCATTCGATACTGTGCCACACGAACGTCTGCTGAGCAAGCTCGAGCACTATGGTATTTCTGGCCTCCTTCAGTCTTGGCTTAGGGCCTTCCTTACGGAGAGAACCCAGAGGGTTGTCTTTGACGGTGGAACATCTAAAGCTGTCAAGGTCACCTCTGGAGTTCCGCAGGGTACTGTGTTAGGCCCTCTGCTATTCCTGCTCTACATTAATGACCTACCCGATTCCGTAGACTCACATGTTCGACTGTTTGCTGACGATTGCTTGATTTATCGAACTATCAGCAAGCCTTCTGACGCACAAGGGCTGCAGTCTGACCTCGATGCGCTAACAGAATGGCAAAATCGTTGGCTCATGTCGTTCAACCCCTCTAAATGTCACATCCTCCATATCACCCGTAAAAAGCACCCCATCATAACTCAGTACTCCCTCTGTGGAGAAGCCCTTACCGGTGTTAAGTCCCACCCCTATCTTGGAGTACAACTGTCCGACGATTTGCGGTGGGACACCCATATCAACCACGCCACTAGCAAAGCTGGTAAGGTCCTAGGAGTCATTCGGCGCAACTTGACCCATTGTCCATCTAGGGTCAAGGCCACTTGTTACAAAGCGCTGGTACGGCCTCACTTGGAATATAGTGCCATCGTCTGGGACCCGTACACCAACAAAGGGATACAGGCGGTGGAGGCCGTCCAGCGCAGGGCAGCCCGAGTGACCCTAAATGACTACCGGCAGACTAGCAGCGTGACACAAATGCTTTCAGACCTGCAGTGGCGCCCTCTCTCCGAAAGGAGGAGGAACGCCCGCCTCACCTTTTTCTATAAAGTAGTCAACAATAATATTAACATAGACGCCAGCAATATTCTGAAGCCTGCCCAAGGGCGTACCCGGGGTAGTCACGACTTCAAATATCAACACATATTTGCACGCACCGATATCTACAAACATTCTTTTTTCCCACGCACAATTCCCGAGTGGAATGCCCTGCCTGGCACGGTTGTAAGCGCTCCCAACGTTGAGCACTTCCGTGCCAGGCAGGCGGCCTGCCCGCCCTAACCCGGGAGCCTCAGCTCCCCCCCCTACTTTTGCCCCTCGCGGGGTCATTTGGGGGTATCCTATGCAGATGCAGATGCAGATGTATCTGTATAGCCGGTAAAACCGACCTTCTGTGTAACACACCAGCTTCTGTATCTGTATCTGTATAGCCGGTATAACCACCCTTCTGTGTAACACACCGGCTTCTGTATCTGTGTCTGTATAGCCAGTATAACCCCCCTTCTGTGTAACACACCAACTTCTGTATTGTACATGTATAGCCATTATAACCAAGGAGCTTTTTTACAGATCCATCTGTATAAAAGCTCCTTGTTATATAAACAACCCTCGGTGTACTACCAGCAGCGACTTGTCACACGTCATATACATCTAGCTGCAAGTGTTAACTGTTTAAAGATATTGGGGATACCTCTATTGTACTTGGTGGTAATTGTGGGTTCCATACACTCTAGGATAGTTCTAGTCTTTACGTTTGTCATGTTTTGTTGAGAGATCATGTCATAATCAACTTAAGATATTTCTGCTGAAGTTTTCTTGTCTTGTAGATGGGAAAACCCAAACTTTGGAGACTACTCCTACGGAAGGCATTGGTGGTTCTCGTACGACGGTAGCAGAGTTTTCCTCGACAATGGCTTGACTCTCACGGCTTCTGACGACCAAAACAGAGACATGGAAGTCCACGGCTACTTCAATGCCAGCACTGAGTGAGCTGCATTCTCTAGATCTTACCTTATCCTACGGTCAGACTTGTACCGGTGCCGTAAAGGTGGTATCTCACTGCACTTGGGGCAGGGGTGTAGCACTGCGGGGTTCGCAAGGTTACTCAACGAATTTCAGTGATAAAGAGCGAATTTTCTTAAGTTTTGTGTATTTAGTTCTCTTTTAAGTCATACTTTTTGTATTACGCAATATCTAAATTATAAAAAAATGGCGAAAATAACACCACAGTACCTCTGTGAACGAACCCCGCAGTGCCACAACGGTGCCCCATGAGCAGGGAGATACCACCTTTAGGGCTGTAGCCGGGCCCTGTAAGCCACAAATTTGTTCCGCTGCAGGACTGCCATATACCACGGGGCACCTCTCGGTGCGATCACGAATAGCGCACGACGTTTATTTGTTTCCGGGCCCAAAATCTTATACTTCAAGGTCTCATCAAGACCAGCACACAGACAAAGTATTGCGAAAATCCATCCAGGCATTCTGAAATGTATCGTCTTATCGGACACACAGACATACGAACGCTGAGAAAATAATAATCTTCTTGGCGAATGTAATACTCTAGTATGTCGGTATTAGGGCTATGTCGGAATTAGGACCGTTCCCGTTACAGTTGTATACAGTAGTTAGGGAAAAGCATCGCGGCGTTATACATGCGTGCCGGCAGTTCATAATCATATAAGGACCAATAGGATTGGACTAAGTTGGTATCTTAAATATAAATCTGTTAGAGGGTTCTATCAAGATGCATTACCATTTTTGATATGCATCAAAAATGATATCGTTGCAACTCTCTTCAGAGACAACCCCCACATCTGGTTTAGTCAGTCCTCCCAGATTCTGTACGACATCGCCGGTTTGAAACCTGATACCTCTGACGTCATACTGTACACCTGGCCGTACCTCATGCCTACCCGAACACTCCCCTTCCCTGTACCTGATGACCCCAAGGCCACCAACCCACAACCCCTGCAGGTCCATTACGCTGATGATGGCAGGCTTTACACTGTGGGGAAGTATGGGGAGATGTGGGGCCTTGGCTATATTGAGTTTTACTAAAGCTTCGTTCTGTTAGCCTTTGTCATCATACAGCTAAACGACGTCGACCAATCCTAATTTTCTATCGGTATCGTTTTGACCCCGTTACGTCATAGAAAAGCCAAAAATGATGAATAATGCATCTCAAGAGGTCAGGTATTACAATACTTGATATGGAAGAAATAAGTAACGTAAGTTCAACATGATGTAAATTACACATAAGATTTACTTTTACATGTTGAAAAAATACAGTAACTGATTTTTACAGTGCCATATGAAAAGTACAGGCAGAAGGTAAAGGTAGTATTTTACCTCCCCAACCGAAATCAGGTGCCCATTTTTACACCTGGGTGAAGTGAGGTTGGTCATGTAAAGTGCCTTTCCTAAGGGCACAACGTCGGGGGCACGGCGAGTATCGAACTAGGGACTCCGGGCCCAACACTTTACCAGTTACACAACGCCACTACATTTCGTGATTGAATATACAGGTAGCTTTTGCATGTAGACATGTTAATAATAAAGTGTTAATGTTGCAAATTGAGGCCTTGCTTGTATGTTTAATAAGATCCTTTGAAAATGTATAATTTAGATGTAGTTTTTTAGATGTAGTTTGTGGCAAATGGAAGATCAACAGATACCATTTATGCAAATAAATCCCTAATTTGCATAATCAATGTAAAAGTGTCATAACTCTTGGTAAAGGGGTAAATGATTGGACTCTCAACATCTTGACCTATGTAAGTTAGTTGAAGGTGTACATAACCAAGCATAGATCATTTAGATTGATGAATATTTCATGTAAATATGATGTCCCCGAACCGGTGTTTGAAATGGTGTTCGACAGACAGGATCGGTCTGAGGCCTTGTTTTTAGCCCCTTTCGCAGACATTCTGTGTACCAGCGCCCCTAAAGAGTCTGCGAAGAGGCTAGGACATGTGGTGTTTTGACAAGTTCAGCGCTTTATATTTGTTTCTGCGGCCACACTGAGTTACATAAAGGTGGACTCACACTGCACTTGCGGCACCGGTGCGGCACTGCGGGGTTCGTACATGACTCAACGAATTTCAGAGATAAAGAACGAATTTTCTTACGTTTTGTATATTTTGTTGTCTTTTAAGTCATACTTTTACGTATTACGCAATATCTAGATAAGTAAAAATGGCGAAAATAACAACACAATGCCGCAGTGAACGAACCCCGCAGTGCCGCACCGGTACCTCAAGTGCAGTGATAGTCCACCTTAAATAAGGTGCAGATTACAGCCAACCATATTCACCGAAAAGACGGGACAGGCGAAACCATTACTAAGCTATTGATAATTATAAATAATAATTAGTGGCAAGCTTAAATAACTGCTGACAGTAACCGCATTTTTAAGACCAGTTTCTTGTAACGTTATAGAAGCAAGCTTAAAATTTGAACAAAGGCATAATATATCATTGAAACGTTCCGTGTTTCCCTCGATCTATCAGACTAATAAGAACAAATATGGAGAAACACGTCACACATGAATGCCTGACGCCTAAGAATGCCTTTCTTCTCCGGGGAAGCCAGCGCTTGCGTGTTAAAAACCCCCAAAGAATTTAGTAATCTAGAAAGGAAATCTTGTTAAGTCAGGGCGCTGTTTCGCCACTGCAGAGAGCACGGCTGTTATCTGCGCTGTCCAGGTTCTGCAGTGGGGATACACTAAAAGGTAACACCTTTGTTGTTCTTTCCTTTGGTAAGGTGAAGATAATGATATAGCCTTGGATAATGGCGATAAAGCTAGCAGCAAAAGTCTCTATTTTGCTGCTTTTGCCGCTCTTAGTGACAGGTAGCTGGCAAAGCTGCCGTCAGGTGTCCGTGGCCAAGTGTGGTGTAGGAGACAGCGGTATGGATGGTCACGAGTACCGGTATGATATTGGAGCGTACCGATACAAGTGGATCAAGTACCCACGTGAGGCAACCAGCTACCGAGGCCCATTTGACACCGTATCTTTGAGCCAGGTGTCCCAATCCTGTCAGGTCTGCTCAAATGAAACAAGGCCTACCCAGGGGGGTCCCACTCAGAGCCCTTCGCAACCACCCGGCATTGTCAACATCATGATCGTTGACAACAACGTGGGCAAGCTTGGCACTGAAAAGGCAGAGCTCCTCTCTGAGATCCCCTGTGAGATTGCAGGCTGTGGTTTGTGGGTTGTAACCTAACGGAGATAGAGGGAGGGGCGTTTGCTGAGTTGCCACAGGTGTCTACCCTGGTCATCTGGCGGAGCAATGTCCAGACTCTGAGGAACGGCACGTTTGCTGGGATGGAAGGCCTCAAACAACTGCTGCTGTTGGAGAACAACCTGACACAACTGGAGGTGAGGTTTCAATTCTTACGAAAACCTGTTTTTGGCAACGCCTTAGGGGCAAAACTAATGGTATGGTATAGCCTGCAGTCTGCAGGAATTCTAGGAATTATATACTGAAGTGCTTACTGAACAAGTAAAAGATTCTTACTTAGAGGTTGTTGATTCTAACCCAACAGCAGAAAATGTATTCTCCTTAGGCATACACTTTCTCAACTTTTAATTTCATATTTTACTTTCTATACAACACAGGATGGCTGCTTGGATGGGTTGTCCAGCTTGTCCGAGCTCATCCTTGTGGACAACCAAATCCTGACCCTGTCACCTGACACGTTCCGGGGACTGCAGCGGCGGTGGTTTGACGTAAGTGCCAATCGTATCTCTAACGTACCACCCGGGACCCTGCAGACGATCAAGTCCGTAGAATATGTCCGCGCTGTTGAGAACAAACTGCGAGCAATCAGCGCGGGGATGTTCCACGGTCTTGGGCGGCTGAAGTCCCTGAACCTTGAGGGTAACAGAATCTCCCACATCGCTGCGGGCGCCTTCCTCCCAAATGCAAAAATGCACTCCCTAAATCTGGCGGGTAACAGGCTGACCTTCCTGTCTGGCGGTTGGTTCAGGTCGTCATTTCCACCAAAACTAATGGTGCGCGGAAATGCGATTGCCGCCATTGCGTTGGAAAGGAGGTTGCCTTGGCATATCAAGCTGGATAATCCACCGCGCTGTACCTGTGCGAATGAGTGGCTGTACGAACGCAAGGGGAACATCCTGAAGTTCAAACAGCGATTCATCTCGACAATACGGGTTCTCCCCGGTACAAGCTGTCCCGCCTGGGCACTAAAGCCAAATCCTCCCGAGCCTGTCAATCTCAGATCGCTGCCCTGCCCAGCGCCGCTGGTAGAGATCGTGCATGTTGAACGCAGCGCCGCGTACAAGTACAACGCCGTTGGCGACGTGTACTGGGAGCAATCTCCCGCAGTGTACTTTTCCTTCCCTAACGGCTTACACCACGAGGTTGACATGAAGTACGAGACAAACACGACCACACACGACAGTCTGCCGACAGGTAACCTAACCGTGAGAGTGGTGACCGACTTGAAGGCCAATGGCTGGGTGAAATGTGAGGGGCCAGTGAACCAGTTGGGTCAATCAGGAAATGACAGCTTGTGTTCCAACTACATGGGTAAGTCCAGATTCACCATTTGGCTTGAGACCGCCGAGCCCTTGGCCTTCGAGAACACCACTTGTACTGCTTCTTCTGAAACTGGCTCCCACACTGTGGTCTTCATGGCGAGCAAGCGCGCACACTCTGGCTTAACAACACCCCAAGCCACAGAGCTCTCACTTATGAACACCACACCATTGGTAAACAACATCAGCACCACACTGCCGCTCACTGACATCAGCACTACACCAATGTCCACAAGCGCGAACGATGATGGCTATGAAGACCTAAAGTGGTACATCGTGTCGGCAGTCATTGGTCTGCTGTCGCCACTTGCTGTGTTGGGAGTTTGCGGATGTGCCATGTACATCTGGCGTTGGATCAGGCGCAAAGCTCCCGGTAACCCCTCAGGCCCATCCCGTAACGGTAACCAGATCACTGCCTGCTCCAGGTGGCCTGTTGGAGATCAAGGCAACATGGATGAGTCAGTGATCAGTCCGTACGCTGAGGGTGGTTTTGATGATCACGACAGCCTGAATGAGTCAGAATCAGTTATCAGCCCTTATGCTGAGGGTGGTTTCCAGGACCACCCCGATTTGCGCAGGGCAGATTCTTCTCAGTCAGAAATCGTCCCGTACGGATTGGCGAAGCTTAGCGCAGCGTACGCAGGCCGCGCCCGCGCGCAGACACACTCCGTGCCGTCCCGCCCGTACAGCACCGAGCGCCCTCGTCAGACACCGAACAGGGAAGGCGCCGTCCTGGCTGCCTATGGCCCAAATGGTCGCGACAAATCAGGCAAAAAGTGCTACCAGCACCCATCCATTCTCCCCAACCCGGGTGCCACCCAGTCCTCTGCCTACCAGCAGAATGCCAGCGCCGCTCAGCGTTTCCGCAAGGCACGTTGTTACAACTCCCCTGCCCTGGCCACTGACCAAGAGCGCACCCTGTCCAACACATATGACCAGCGCGACCCTAGAGAGGCCGTTAAGGGTTCCCGCAAGGCACCTTGCTACAACTCCCCTGCCCTGGCCACTGACCAAAACCGTGCCCTGTCCAACACATATGACCAGCGCGACCCTAGAGAGGCTGCCAATGGTTCCCGCAAAGCACCTTGCTACAACTCCCCTGCCCTTGCCACTGACCAAGAGCGCACCCTGTCCAGCACATATGACCAGCATGACCCTAGCGAGGCCGCCACCGGTCGGGGAATCAGTTACATCTGCCCCTCCCCTGCGGCCAGTGCTGACAGGTCTCCGGCAGCTGCCTACAGCCAGAATGACCGTAGACAGGCAATAACTGACACCCCTGACTCCCCCGAGACAAACAGCTATGAACCGACGCCCACACGTTGTCAGGTTCAGTGATTACAGAAGGAAGAGATTGATGAAAAAAAATTTGACCAATCTTAAATTGTTAAGTGGGCTTTTGGCT
This sequence comes from Branchiostoma floridae, assembly GCF_000003815.2. Lineage (NCBI taxonomy): Eukaryota > Metazoa > Chordata > Leptocardii > Amphioxiformes > Branchiostomatidae > Branchiostoma > Branchiostoma floridae. The sequence goes on from NW_023365731.1 coordinate 87,570, forward strand.
ATTTCAAATTCCATCAAATTTTGTGGTTTACAAGTCAGTCTCATAATCAGATTTTGCACAAGTACCAAAAAGTACCATTCTGTTGTTTCTTAAAAAAATCGTATTCTTTCAAAGAACAAATAGAGAAATAGGTAGAAAATTATCTTCTCTTTCATGGAATTCATTATAAAGAAATGTAAAGCAAACATTAAACCTACTGGAGTTTTCGGCACCTTGTAGATACACTGATCTTCCAGAAACTAGAACAAACCTCTTCAATATAATTGGCTATATACTGGCAAAACTCAAGTAATAAAGTTCTACCAAGATTTCAATATTTTGGTACAGGTAATTAGATCTAGACCCACACTGATAGTTTTCGATAGTTTTCAGTGTCTAAAATGCATTGCGTTTCCTCTTTTACTATCCTTGCCTAGAAAATGCCAAAAAAGCAAATACTCAAGCAACTGGATATGATTTTTGAAAATTATGTTGTTTTTTTTCATTTTTTTTTCAGAACGTGAAAATTGGTGCCGTTTGTGTGTGTAATTGTGGATATATGGATTTGTGGACAAGATAACTAGAGAATCTGCTAATGAATTATTGTGGCGTTTGGAAGTTTAATTGTGTCCTTAAATCATTTGACATAGATCATGCAAATTGGATCTTCATTTGCATCATTAATTAGAAAGTGCTTTAACATTTAGCATTGTTTGCTAAGACTTGCAAAGCTTAAACATTTTGTATGATTTTGGTGAAGAAGATTGACGGATTTAGTATACACGATTCTGTACCTTATTTGCATAATCAATGAGAAACCTTGAGAACACACCATAACAATGACGTCATTGGACGAAGGAACGAGGTCGTGGAACTCTTGTCGGTATTTGTTTCATTTCATTTTCTTTCCTTTTTTCTTTCCTAAAAAGTTGTTTTCAAATAAGACTGGTAATCATCCAATCAACATGCCCATGTTAAATCTAGTCCACAATGGATGAATGTTTTCTTTGTGACAAAAGTTGTCCATTGAATGATTTGTAGAGCCTGATTTTGGAGTGAATTGAAATGGTGTAAAAAAATCTTCATGTAATAAAAATCGTGGCTGCACTGTATAATGGATATGGTAGGAGCCAATATTCACAGAATTGCATTCCTGGTAAAGCAAAAAAAAAGAGAAAAAAGAAACAACAACACCACCACACATTTAAATTGGAAGAATTGCGATAAACTAAAGGAAATGTTTATTTTTTTCAGACCTTAAAATCAGACAAACACAGATTTGCAAAATATAGATAAAAATGTAAATGCATGCTACCATTCTGTAACACATTGAAAATGCCGGCCTCTAAAATACATTGTCGTCGTTGAACACAGCATTTTGACAGAAGCAAATATGGTTTGGGTGCTGTTATTTTAGTTTTCAGTGAGCTGCTGGCCATTGCATTTTTGTGCCCAGGACAGAATCCAGGCTGTATAGTAGAGAATATTAAAAACCCAATTTGTAACTGTTAAATCACTTGTAGGGACTTTCAGAGATGGAAGGAGGATAGCAGGGCACTAGCCATCTCTGTAGGAACATCTAGAGTACCTGTATGAATTATTTTAGTTTTTCTGCAGCTGGTTCTTACAAAAAGGAAACCGTTTGCACCATCTAAACAAGTAGCCAAATATCTAAAATAAAACATACAGCCACTTTCCATTCATGTATTTTCTTTCTTAATCTTTCCTGGGTAAAAGCAATCTGTTGTAAAATAGTTGCAAATTAGAATATCAAATAACTATAAAGTAGAAATGCTAAGTAACAATTTAAGTGGTGTAAATTCGTGTACAAGAGTTAGTTTATACTAAAATGATAATTGATGTTTGTGAATAATATGGGAATGATATAATTTTTTCTCCACCGACAAATTTTCTTGTCTGGCAATAGATGAACAAAACACAACATTTAATGGTAAATGGACCCAACAGAAAATAATAGCACAACATTTTGTTTTCTTCAAGCAATCTCCATATGTGCAGCTGCATGTTATAATGATATTCATTGTATTCATTGGTGACAGAAAGGGAGCGTTCTGAAATGCCATAGTCCTACTAGTCGTACTAGCAGTGCCATATAAATGATTATGTATGGAGTATGTCACCAACAAAGTAAATAGCAAGAAACCTGTGATCTGTTTGCTACGTTATATGAAAGTACCCATGGCAAATTTGTTCACAAGCATTGTACGACAGTAGTTTAAAAGAGAGAGAGATGGGAGGGAGAGTGTGCCATATACAATTGGATCTCCCTGAAAAATAGATGTCGCTCACTGAACATCTCAAGTAATACCAGCTTCATGAACAAACTTAAGGTAACATTTTACTGTTCGTACCGAAGGAACAGTCGTTACATTTGGTGTTTACTCGAGAAATTCCACTACGTTTCTCTCTCTCTCTCTCTCTCTCTCACTCTCTCTCTCTCGTTTTTGACAAGTATTTTTGTGAGAGAAGTACTATATGAACAGCTGACCATGGTTGAGCAGTCGGTTGTACTAGGGTTGTATTGCACATGCCGGATGAGGGACAACAACATCTGGGATTCGAACGCGGGACTTGCAGTCCATGGTCACTACATAGTGAGCAACAAACCCCAACGTGTTCGTGTGTGCTTTTGACTTTGACTTTATTTTATTATTTTTTATTTACTTAGAGGTCACCGCAAAACAAGGCTCGTGGAGCCACTCAAGCGTTTTGGGTTACGTTACTGAATTGTGAAGAGAGATGTTTGTTAACCCTTAATTTAAAAAGTTTCAGACTGTACCCCGTGGGGAAGCAAGTCCGTGGAAGCTTATTCCATAGCGATGTTGTTCTAGGAAAAAAGCTCTGAGCATGGAACTTCCTCCTGTTAGGTGGATTGTGGAGGAAAAAAGGATGATTTGTTTCCGTGGAAGTGGCTAAACGGGTTCTTGCAGTGAAGGTTCGTATTGAAGGCACAAGTGAGTGAAGTTCTGCCGAGCATTTACCATGGAAGTACCGATAGAAAAGTGCTAGGCTAGCTACATCACGCCTTTGGGCCAATGGTTGTAGTGTGGCGAATAAGTCGTTGCCAACAATGTTCCTTAACCGTTTTTGTACTCTATTGAGGCAGGTCAGGGAGTTCTGGGAGGCTCCAGCCCAAATGTGACAACAATATTCCATTTTGGGCCTTATCTGACTCTTATAAAGGTTATTCATAGCCACCATATCTCTACCTTTCCACACATTAATACTTCACATAACAGAAAGGTTGGCGTAACAGAACAATCAGTCGGATTCAAATTGTGATTTCACAATGTATATGACAAGTGTATGAAGATGTTGTACTGTATTATATGTGCAATCTATCATATATGCGCTGTGACGATCAGTATATGAATTGTGGTAGCAGAACACAGTATTTATGCGCGCCCCCCGGTGTCCTTGACGCGGATACATAAAGTAGTACGGATAAACTTGTTGAAGGACATGTGAAAAGCCTTATTTGAGGAGCAGCCAGATATAACCTGTGCTGCGTGTTCACGGAAGGTGTCGACTCTGAGACTGTATGGTTTGGATTGTGAAAGTTTTCTATTTGGTGTATAAATGCCAATAACAATACCCTGTCATGAGAGTGAGAGCGTATAAATGCACCCCGTTATGCAGTTATGTGACCTCCGCAGAGCGGCGTTTCAAAGCGGGCGTGAGAAGGCGATACTCCCACAGGATTTTAAAAAAAATGTGGCTTTTGCCGTGAACTCGGACATATCCGTTTTTGCTATTCCTAAAGTGCATCCTATTATATATTGTTTCGCGTCGAAGCAAGTCATCTTAACTATAGAAATCTCCATAGGCTGAAAACTGTGTTCTGCTACCTTGTACCCCATTTGCCATGTGTCACATATGTACTGTATATAACAGGATTCAACAACTCTTCTTCCACTTTTCCGTATGGATCTAAGATCATCATCAAAATGGTATAATAACAAATATGATTCAGATCTATTCATAACCCTTGTAACCATCATCATTTTTGTGTTACAAACATAACACGTTACAGACACATTTTGTAGATATTTACTATTGGTGTCATGTTCCATACATTGATTACAAGCCAATGCGAGTGAAAAAAGTCATCTTTAGTATGTAGCATTGTATACTATATACAGATGGCTAAAGGACAACACAACATGCTAACAACATGCCCCATGTGTGGTTGCTTTGGTTCTTTTGGAAGATTTAGAATCACAAAGTGTTGCTAAAAAGGCAAAAGCAAATGTTTCTATTGTGCAATACATACTGTCACTGTTATGAAGACTTCTTTGATGTCAATGATGCGATGTTGATGAATACAAATATATGATTTGTAATAACTAGTAAAAATGAACTGGTCAAAGTGATATGATGTTTAAGACATGCAATGATGCTGTAATGTCAATGTTAACATGGGTGCCACATCACATCAAAGTTTATGATCATGTATCTATACATTGTACAATGCATTTTCTTATAAATGCTATTCTTGGAAGTTTTGACATTGTCTGAGATGAAAAAGTCCAAACGACTGATATTTTGGACTCCTGCAATGTTAACTTAATGTAGACTGTACAAAGTGATGTATAAGGCATTGCATGATATTGTAATGTATTCTTTGTTGACGTCAATAATTTGATGTAAATGAATACAACTATATGCCTTGGAACAACCAGTAAATATGAACTGGTCTAAGTGATTTATAAGACATTGAATGATGCTATAATATCAATGTAAATATGTATGACATATCAAATCAATGTTTATGATAATGCATTCATACACTTTTATTTTGTATTTTCTTGTAGAAGCTGGTCTTGCATGTGTGGACATTGTATGGATTGAAAAACCCCAAAACAACTGAAAATGTCACTACTGCCATGTAAATGTAGACATCATTGATGTGCATAATTTGATGTTGATGAATACAAATATTTTCTTGGAACAGCAAGTAAATATTGGCTGGTTAAAGTGATATGTGTAAGGCATTGGATGATTCTGTAATATTGATGTGCACATGAGTGATAGACTACACTTGATGCATATTATATTTGATCTAAAAATGTATCTTCTTGCAATTGTCTTAGAATTGTGGACATTGTCTCCAATAACAAACCCAAATGTGACTGACACTAGTACTGGTGCCACCATGCATGTTGACTTGTGCAGTAAGAGTCAAGAAATGTTAAGGTTGGAGAATAGTAATAAAATGTCTAACTGTTGTAACCCCTCAGCTTCTGACTCTTCTGTGGCGTTGTGTGTGGTAGACTAGCAGAAAATTGTCTTAGATCCTGAAATGAGCTTACAATAATTCCACAGACGATTTCAAATAACATAAAAACTATATTTTGTTATTCATTTGATAACCGCCTAAAAGTGGAACAATATTTCATCAACATTATGGCTGAAATAAAATATTTATCTATTTCAACTTTCTCAATATACATGCATGTAAATTTTCATGCAAACATGAGTTGGACAAAAGTAACAGGCATAAGTCCCTTTCCTCGCTTCTGTCCAAGATAAAATAAAATCAAAATTATAGAATATATGATATATTTAGTGAATGTGCCACTGAAAACACATACAAACAGATTAAATTTCTTTCTTTCATACACCGCGTTAGCTGAATAAAAGGATGAATGGCCCTTAAAGAAACTTGCTTTGGCGCCCCTTGTAATTTTTCTGGTGAACAAATAAGCAAACATGTAGAAACAGTGCAAAATTCAGTTATGATTCATTGATTCATTGTGTCCCTGTGTGTGTGTGCGTGCGTGTGTGTATCTGAGAGTGTGAGTTTGCGTTCACGTGCATGTTTGTGTGTGTGTGTTTGTGTGAGTGTGTGTGTGTGTGCGTGCGTATCTTTACAGTACCAGAAGATGTCCCTTCAGCTTAATAACACTTAAAATCACAAATCCTGAGATTACAATAATTTGATGATCTAATGTGCACGAAATACTTATTAAGTATCACTTAACAGATAATTACAGTAATAATGAAATACAATAACAAATACAACTCCATTAGTAAAATTATATGCAATTAAGAACACTCATTTAAACATTTCCACTTATTTAAACAGAAAGAATGCAAACTGATTCAAATCTAATACGTTATACTAAGCACTAGACACAAAATGTTAGATTACTTAGAATAGTTTAGTTCCCCCCTCACCAATGGAACAGTCCACGCATGCGGACTGGGGCCTGAAGAAGGTAGTCTGGATCGAGCGACTCATGTCATGCATGTGAATACACGCTGTTCTGCTACGTCTGTGTGTGTACTTAATTATTCCCTGGCAGCAAAGAGATAGAAGCCGGATAAACACAAAATACCATGTGAAACATAAATACAAAAGGAATTTGAAGGAGTACGTGCTTTTATGATCCATGTATTAATGGTATACCTTTTTAATGGACATATAGAAACAGTAATCATTTAGAAACAGATGATTCAACAAAACAACAACAGTGCCCTCCAGCCTTCTGTGTTGCCTCGCTGACAAAAACTTGAATAATCATCAGTTTTAGGTTGGGTGCAGACTAATAAAGCTTGAGTGGAAATTACCAAACCGCTGCTGATGTTTTCTATCCATGCGGGGAAGATTAACAACTGATTACCTGGTGTAACTGCGCTGGTAAGACAATCTGAGGCATGTGTGGGGAGCTTTCATCTTCTGTTTTTGAGGGACCGCCCTCGAATAACTATACTTACGTTAAATGGAGGTCCCGTGTTTCGGGATAACCACACCCCACGCACGTTAAAGAAGCCACCACACCTTTCGAAAAAGAGTAGGGCCATGCCCAATGTGCGATGGAGTTGGTAATTTACTTTAAAATCACCTAGATGAAGGCCTTGCCCTACCTCTATACATATCAGCCGCGCGGTGATTTATACCATGCACCCGGACGGGAGACTTGGCACATCCCCGTCTTTTATTTAGCTAGAAGAAAGTGTATGCCACTCCGTAAAGGGCGGTATAACCCCAACGGTTCCGTAATACAGCAGTATTACATAATATGATAGTATAAAACTAATACTAAGGGATGCATTGAAGTCAGCAGAATGTCTTCGTGAATAGTGGCTGTTTGTTCTTTCATAGGTCCACGACTCTAAAATCCAGACTTCTAAACACATACACATGTATAATATGCGTTGCATAGAGCAGAATTATGTTGATGATTAAACATAAGGAATTCGCACGACTAAAAGTTAGAAGAATGACTTACGTTACCAAGATATAGACATACGTTAACATAGTTCACTGAACTCCGTAGGCAAAGTGGATACAGTTTTATTCCGACTGCCGTCATTTCTAAACTTCTTTGTTCTTCCTTCTGGAGAAATGAAGTTCACGAATGCTGCCAGTTTTTCAACGTACCAGAAAAAAATGTGTTCTTCATGTGTGCTTCATTTTTGCCAAATTAATCCAACTCATTAGGTACAAATTTGGTTAATTTTTCTCAGAAAGCAAATGTCCATTTTAAGGCACCCTGGGGACTTTCGCTTGGACACAAAAAGCAGAACAAAACGTTTTTATCCTCAGAATATTCCTACAGTTAACGTCATCTATGCGTAAACGCCCTATTAATATAAATGAATGAAGACCTTTATTGCACATTTTTGCCCCACTGGGCTAAGTACAGGTCACGTGGTAAGGATGATATATATGTAACAATGGAAACAATCATACACATCTATATATGCAGATATGCGTCTAATCTATTTTTAGGACATTCGACTCCCTCTCGTTTCTTAATAATTGCATAATTAGTTAATGAAATAGAAGTAAAATGACAACGGAAAAAGGCTAGTATCCCCAAATGAGAAAGTCCCAGCACCTTCCAAAGTTTGTCATTGAAAGTTAACAGTTGTGGGAAGAAGTTAAGACTGTTAAGCAAACTTTTTAACAAGAACTTGATTCTTTTTTGCCATTTCTAACCCCCAATACTAACACGTTAACGGAGAATGTGTGTTACTGTGTATGCCTCTTACTTATGGTCCGAGAGTTGCTTCATCCTCTGCAATAAGCGACGGATTTCTTGACCATGAAATAAGAAAATATTGCACATATCTTTTTCTTTCTAGAGAAGTACACAAATGTCACCTACATTATTGGTGACTTCCAGAGCTGACGTGTAACGTTATAAAGGGGATTTCCCTGCCGAAGTATTCCCTATTAGTTTGCTCTGGAACGGCTGCAGGGGCGTTTTTGTCAAAATCTTCCAAGGAGAATAACGGAACAAAGGAACGACGGATTTCATGATTTTTTAATATCTTTTCATTTTCTTAATAAATGTATAGATCTAGAAAAGAACAATGTGGCACTGCGCTCTAGTTAGCAACTTAGTCCTTTACCCCTTATCGAAGTGATACTCATTTTTACACCTGGGTGAAGTGGAGGTGGTGGATTGGTTGAGGCCTGCCCCTTGCCTTCTAACTACAGTAACCCTTTAACGACTTATTCATTGTATGGTCACCAAAGTTTCAGAGAATAATGTAGACATAATATCTGATGATTTTACGAAATTGGACGCTATCATAAAGTAATAACCTTACGTGATAAAGACGTCATCAATTTGACTTTATTGGTTGGAACCATTAAAAATGGGACTTCCCAGAAAACTTCAAGGTATGTCACAAAACTGTAACATCAAGTGTAGATAACAGAATGATAATGTTTATCAATAGCAATGTTGTCAATAGCAACATTAGTAACGTCAAAATGACGTTCTGAAATTACGTCACGCATGTCCTCGATACTAGTTGGACTCCGCCCTCACCTTCAATGTTCAAAAATACATTTTTTTTAGCAAATATTAGCCAAAGACAACAAAAATAGACTAAAAATGTTAATTCCGCTGATGTAGTCAAATTAGTATAATTTATGTATATCCAATTACGAAAGATAGTCTAGATAACATAAGATCTTATCTATGTCATAAAATAGCAGTAATGAAATTCTAGGAAAATTCATTAAATTTGGTGGCTCTGGCGTAAGCCCTTCTGGCGTTAAGCGACATGAAATTTGGCGTAGGCCTCAAAAGCTACCCCCCCCGTTTAAATAGGGTTAAATACACGTAATATATGTGGCAGATGGAAGATTAACAGATAATACTGATGCAAATAAGTCCCTGATTTGCATAATTGATGCAAAAAGTGCCACAATTCATTAATTGCTAAATGATACGTCTGTCAACATTATTACTTGTACATTGTAACTTAAAGCTATAAAAAAGCATAGATTATGTAGATATGTAAATGATTTGCATAATAAGAAGGTTTAATGAAGTAATGAGGTATGTTTGAAATTGAGTTCGACAGGATAGGTCAGTGGTCTTGTCTCTAGCCTTTGTTCGATGACATTCTTGGTGCAGGCGCCTCTAGAGAGTCTGCAAAGAGGCTAGACCATGTGGTGTTTTGACATGTTCAGCGCTTCAGAATTATTTTTTCTTAGGCCAGAGTGAGTTACATGGTGCAGATCTTACACAAACATATTTACTGAAAAATCGGGACAGGGTAAAGCTATAGAAGAAAGCTTAAAATTTGATCAAAGGCATAATATATCATTGAAACGTTCCGTGTTTCCCACGATCTATCAGACTAATAAGAACAAATATGGCGAAACACGTCACACGTGAATGCCTGAGGCCTTAGAATTCTTTTCTTCTTCGCGAAGGCCAGCGCTCGCATGTTAAAAATAACAAAGAATTTAGTAATGTAGAAAGGACATCTTGTTAAGTCAGAGCGCTGTTGCGCCACTGCAGAGAGCACGGCTGTTTTCTGCGCTGCCCAGGTTCTGCCGTGGGGATACACTAAAAGGTAACACCTTTGTTGTTCTTTCCTTTGGTAAGGTGAAGATGATGATATAGCCTTGGATAATGGCGGTAAAGCTAGCAGCAAAAGTCTCTATTTTGCTGTTTTTGCAGCCCTTAGTGTCAGGTATTGACGCAGGTAGCTGGCAGAGCTGCCGTAAGGTGTCTGTGGTGAAGTGTGGTGTAGGCGATAGCCGTAGTGATGGTCGTGAGTACCGGTATGACATTGGAGCGTACCAGTACAAGTGGACCAAATACCCACGCGAGGTATCCAGCTACAATGGCCCATTTGACACCGTTACTTTGAGTCAGGTGCACCAATCTTGTCAGGTCTGCTCAAATGAAACAAAGCCTACCCAGGGGGGTCCCACGCAGAGCCCTTCGCTACCACCCGGCATTGTCAACATCATGATCGTTGATAACAACGTGGGCAAGCTTGGCACTGAAAAGGCAGAGCTCCTCTCTGAGATCCCCTGTGGCAGAGATTGCAAGCTGTGGTTTGTGGGTTGTAACCTAACGGAGATAGAGGGAGGGGCGTTTGCTAAGTTGCCACAGGTATCAGCCCTGGTCATCTGGCGGAGCAATGTCCAGACTCTGAGGAACGGCACATTTTCAGGGATGGACGGTCTCAAACGTCTGCTGCTGTTGGAGAACAACCTGACACAACTGGAGGTGAGGTTTCAGAGACAAAGAAAGGTGCAATTCTTATCAATATAATACTGTTTTGGCGACGCCTCAGGGGCGATATTGTATAATAGTATTGTGTGCAGTTTGCAAGAATTATAGGAATTATACAGGAGTGTGTCCACAGGAATGCTAGAGTCCACGGTAATGTTTAGAATGTTGCTGTCATGAAACTCTATACCAGGAGTACTATAAACAACCTCAGAAAATGTGATGGTAGAAAGTAGTAGGTCAGATCATCAGACTTGAGTTTGAGTTTGTTCCACTTGCTGACCCAGTCAAAAATTCTTACTTCGGCGTTAATGATTCTAACCCAACAGCGGAAAAGATATTCTCCTAGACACAGACTTCCGACACGTTTAATGTTCATCATATTTCATTTTCTATCCAACACAGAATGGCTGCTTGGATGGGTTGTCCAGCTTGTCCGAGCTCATCCTTGTGGACAACCAGATCCTGACCCTGTCACCTGACACGTTCCGGGGAGTGCAGCCGTGGTGGTTTGACGTAAGTGCCAATCTTATCGCTAACGTAGCACCTGGGGCCCTGCAGGCGATCAAGTCCGTAGAATATGTCCGCGCTGTTGAGAACGACCTGGAAAATATCGGCGCGGGGATGTTCCACGGTCTTGAGCGGCTGAAATCCCTGAACCTTGAGGGCAACAAGATCTCTCACATCGCTGCGGGCGCGTTCCTCTCAAACGCAAAAATGCGCTTCCTAAATCTCGTGGGGAACAGGCTTACCTTCCTATCCGGCGGGTGGTTCAGATGGTCATTTCCATCCCATCTGAAGGTGCGTGGAAATGCGATTGCCACCATATGCATTGCGTCGGAAGAGAGGCTGCCTTGGCATATCACGCTTGATAATCCACCGCGCTGTACCTGTGCGAATGATTGGCTGTACGAACGCCAGGGGAACACCCTGAAGTTCAAACAGCGATTCATCTCGACAATACGGGTTCTCCCCGGTACAAGCTGTCCCGCCTGGGCACTCAAGTCAAATCCTCCCGCACCAGTCAATCCCAGACCACTGCCCTGCCCAGCGCCGCTGGTGGAGATCTTGAATGTTGAACGCAGCGCCACGTACAAGTACAAAGCTGTTGGCGATGTGTATTGGGAGCAGCCGCCCGCAGTGTCCTTTTCCTTCCCTAACGGCTTACACCACGAGGTTGACATGACGTACGACACAAACACGACCACACACGACAATCTGCCGACAGGCAATCTGACCGTGAGAGTGGTGACCGACTTGAAGGCCGAGGGCTGGGTGAAATGTATGGGGCCACAGAACCTGTTGGGTGAATCAGGAAATGATAGCTTGTGTTCCAACTACATGGGTAAGTCCAGATTCATCCTTTGGCTAGAGACCGCCGAGCCCTTGGCCTTCGAGAACACCACTTGTACTGCTTCTTCGGAAACTGGCTCCCACACTGTCGTCTTCATGGCGAGCGAGCGCGCACACTCTGGCATAACAACACCCCAAGCCACAGAGCTCTCACTCATGAACACGACACCATTCTCAAACAGAATCACTACACCACTGTACACAAGCGCGAGCGATGATGGCTATGAAGACCTAAAGTGGTACATCGTGTCGGCAGTCATTGGTCTGTTGTCGCCACTCGCTGTGTTGGGAGTTTGCGGATGTGCCGTGTACATCTGGCGTAGGCTCAGGCGCATAGCTCCAGGTAACCCCTCAGGCCCATCCCGTAACGGTAACCAGATCACTGCCTGCTCCAGGTGGCCTGTTGGAGATGATGGCAACATGGATGAGTCAGTGATCAGTCCGTACTCTGAGGGTGGTTTTGATGATCACGACAGCTTGGATGAGTCAGAATCAGTTATCAGCCCTTACGCTGAGGGTGGTTTCCAGGACCACCCCGATTTGCGCAGGGCAGATTCTTCTCAGTCAGAAATCGTCCCGTACGGATTGGCGAAGCTTAGCGCAGCGTACGCAGGCCGCGCCCGCGCGCAGACACACCCCGTGCCGTCCCGCCCGTACAGCACCGAGCGCCCTCGTCAGACACCGAACAGGGAAGGTGCCGTCCTGACTGCCTATGGCCCAAATGGTCGCGACAAGTCCGGCAAAAAGTGCTACCAGCACCCATCCATCCTCCCCTACCCGGGTGCCACCCAGTCCTCTGCCTACCAGCAGAATGCCAGCGCCGCTCAGCGTTTCCGCAAGGCACGTTGTTACAACTCCCCTGCCCTGACCATTGACCAAGAACGCACCCTGTCCAGCACATATGACCAGAATGACCCTAGAGAGACCGCCAAGGGTTCCCGCAAGGCACCTTGCTACAACTCCCCTGCCCTGGCCACTGACCAAAACCGTACCCTGTCCAACACATTTGACCAGAATGACCCGAGAGAGGCCGCCAAGGGTTCCCGCAAGGCACCTTGCTACAACTCCCCTACCCTGGCCACTGACCAAAACCGTACCCTGTCCAACACATATGACCAGCATGACCCTAGAGAGGCCGCCACCGGTCGGGGAATCAGTTACATCTGCCCCTCCCCTGCGGCCAGTGCTAACAGGTCTCCAGCAGCTGCCTACAGCCAGAATGACCGTAGAGAGGCGATAACTGACACCCCTGACTCCCCCGAGACAAACAGCTATGAACCGGCGTCCGCACGCTGTCAGGTTCAGTGATTACAGAAGGAAGAGATTGATGAAAAAAATTTGACCAATCTTAAATTGTTAAGTGGGCTTTTGGCTATTTCAAATTCCATCAAATTTTGTGGTTTACAAGTCAGTCTCATAATCAGATTTTGCACATTTACCAAAAAGTACCATTCTGTTGTTTCTTAAAAAAATCGTATTCTTTCAAAGAACAAATAGAGAAAGAGGTGGAAAATTATCTTCTCTTTCATGGAGTTCATTATAAAGAAATGTAAAGCAAACATTAAACCTACTGGAGTTTTCGGCCCCTTGTAGATACACTGATCTTCCCGAAACTAGAACAAACCTCTTCAATATAATTGGCTATATACTGGCAAAACTCTAGTTATTTAAAGTTCTACCGAGATTTCAATATTTTGGTACATGTAATTAGATCTAGACCCACACTGATAGTTTTCGATAGTTTTCAGTGTCTAAAATGCATTGCGTTTCCTCTTTTACTATCCTTGCCTAGAAAATGCCAAAAAAGCAAATGCTCAAGCAACTGGATATGATTTTTGAAAATTATGTTTTTTTTTCATTTTTTTTTCAGAACGTGAAAATTGGTGCCGTTTGTGTGTGTAATTGTGGATATATGGATTTGTGGACAAGATAACTAGAGAATCTGCTAATGGATTATTGTGGCGTTTGGAAGTTTTATTGTGTCCTTAAATCATTTGACATAGATCATGCAAATTGGATCTTCATTTGCATCATTAATTAGAAAGTGCTTTAACATTTAGCATTGTTTGCTAAGACTTGCAAAGCTTAAACATTTTGTATGATTTTGGTGAAGAAGATTGACGAATTTAGTATACACGATTTTGTACCTTATTTGCATAATAAATGAGAAACCTTGAGAACACACCATAACAATGACGTCATTGGACGAAGGAACGAGGTCGTGGAACTCTTGTCGGTATTTATTTCATTTCATTTTCTTTCCTTTTTTCTTTCCTAAAAAGTTGTTTTCAAATAAGACTGGTAATCATCCAATCAACATGCGCATGTTAAATCTAGTCCACAATGGATGAATGTTTTCTTTGTGAGTGAATTGAAAAGGTGTAAAAAAATCTTCATGTAATAAAAATCGTGGCTGCACTGTATCATGGATATGGTAGGAGCCAATATTCACAGAATTGCATTCCTGGTAAAGCAAAAAAAAAAGAGAAAAAAGAAACAACAACACCACCACACATTTAAATTGGAAGAATTGCGATAAACTAAAGGAAATGTTTATTTTTTTCAGACCTTAAAATCAGACAAACACAGATTTGCAAAATATAGATAAAATGTAAATGCATGCTACCATTCTGTAACACATTGAAAATGCCGGCCTCTAAAATACATTGTTGTCGTTGAACACAGCGTTTTGACAGAAGCAAATATGGCTTGGGTGCTGTTATTTTAGTTTTCAGTGAGCCGCTGGCATTTTTGTGACCAGGACAGAATCCAGGCTGTATTGTAGAGAATATTGAAAACCCAATTTGTAACTGTTAAATCACTTGTAGGAACTTTCAGAGATGGAAGAAGGATAGCAGGGCACTAGCCATCTCTGTAGGAACATCTAGAGTACCTGTATGAATTATTTTAGTTTTTCTGGTTCTTACAAAAAGGAAACCGTTTGCACCATCTAAACAAGTAGCCAAATATCTAAAATAAAACATACAGCCACTTTCCATACATGTATTTTCTTTCTTAATCTTTTCTGGGTAAAAGCAATCTGTTGTAAAATAGTTGCAAATTAGAATATCAAATAAATATAGAGTAGGAATGATAAGTAACAATTACAGTGGTGTAAATCCATGTACAAGAGTTATTTCATGCTAAAATGATAATTGAGGTTTGTGAAATGGGAATAATATCAATTTTTCTCCACTGTCTGACAACTTTTCTTGCCTAGCAATAGATGAACAAAACATAACATTTAATGGTAAATGGACCCAACAGAAAATAATAGCACAACAATTTTTTTCTTCAAGCAATCACCATATTTGCAGCTGCATGTTATAATGATATTCATTGTATTCATTGGTGACAGAAAGGGAGCGTTCTGAAATGCCATAATCCTACTAGTTGTACTAGCAGTGCCATATAAATGATTATGTATGGAATTTGTCACCAACAAAGTAAATAGCAAGAAATCTGTGATCTGTTTGCTACGTTATATGAAAGTACCCATGGCAAATTTGTTCGCAAGCATTGTACGACAGTAGTTTAAAAGAGAGAGAGATGGGAGGGAGAGTGTCCCATATACAATTGGATCTCCCTGAAAAATAGATGTCGCTGACGAAATGAAAAATACATCTCAAGTAATACCAGCTTCATGAACAAACTTAAGGTAACATTTTACTGTTCGTACTGAAGGAACAGTCGTTACATTTGGTGTTTACTCGAGAAATTCCACTACGTTTCTCTCTCTCTCTCTCTCTCTCTCTCTCTCTCTCTCTCTCATTTTTGACAAGTATTTTTGTGAGAAAAGTATTATATGAACAGCTGACCATGGTTGAGCAGTCGGTTGTACTAGGGTTGTATTGCACATGCCGGATGAGGGACAACAACATCTGGGATTCGAACGCGGGACTTGCAGTCCATGGTCACTACCAAGTGAGCAACAAACCCCAAACGTGTTCGTGTGTGCTTTTGACTTTGACTTTATTCATAGCCACCATATCTCTACCTTTCCACACATTAATACTTCACATAACAGAAAAGTTGGCGTAACAGAACAATCAGTCGGATTCAAATTGTGATTCACAATGTATATGACAAGTGTATGAAGATGTTGTACTGTATTCTATGTGCAATCTATCATATATGCTCTGTGACGATCAGTCTATGAATGGTGGTAGCAGAACACAGTATTTATGCGCGACCCCCTGGGGTCCATGACGCGGATACATAAAGTAGTATGGATAAACGTGTTGAAGGAGAGGTAAAAAGCCTTGTTTGAGGGGCAGCCAGATATAACCTGTGCTGGGTGGTCACGGAAGGTGTCGACTCTGAGACTGTATGGCTTGGATTGTGAAAGATTTCTATTTCGTGTATAAATGCCAATAACAATACCCTGTCATGAGAGTGAGAGAGTCCATTACGCAACTGTCCTTCCAGTGTGAGCCGGCTGCAGTTATTTGACCTCCGCAGAGCGGCGTTACAAAGTGGGCGTGAGAAGGCGATACCCCGACAATGTTTTCTTCTAGATATTTTGTGGCTTGTACCCTGAACTCGACCATCCGTTTTTGGTATTCCTAAACTGCATCCTATTATGTATTGTTCCGCGTCGAAGAAAGTCACCTCGTGGCCCTTAACTATTGAAATCCCTATCGGCTGAAAACTGTGTTCTGCTACCTTGTACCCCATTTGCAATGTGTCACATATGTACTGTATATAACAGGATTCAACAACTCTTCTTCCACTTTTCCGTATGGATCTAAGATCATCATCAAAATGGTATAATAACAAATATGATTCAGGTCTATTCATAACCCTTGTAACCATCATCATTTTTGTGTTACAAACATAACACGTTACAGGCACATTTTGTAGACATCTACTATTGGTGTCATGATCCATACAATGCTCACAAGCCAATGCGAGTGAAAAAAGTCATCTTTAGTATGTAGCATTGTATACTATATACAGATGGCTAAAGGACAACACAACATGCTAACAACATGCCCCATGTGTGGTTGCTTTGGTTCTTTTGGAAGATTTAGGATCACAAAGTATTGCAAAAAAGGTAGGAGCAAAATGTTTCTATTGTGCAATACATACTGTCATTGTCATCAAGACTTCATTGGTGTCAATGATTCGATGTTGATGATGATGAATACAAATATATGATTTGGAAAAACTTGTAAAAGTGAACTGGTCAAAGTTATATGATGTTTAACACATCCAATGATGATGTAATGTCAATGTTAACATGAGTGACATGTGTGACATGTCACATCAATGGTTATGATCATGGATTTATACATTTTACAATGTACTTTCTTGTAAAAGATAGTCTTGGAAGTGTGGAAATTGTCTGAGATGACAAACTCCAAATGAATGATATTGTGGACTCCTACAAAGTTAACTTAATGTAAACTGTACAAAGTGCATTGAATAATACTGTAATAGACTTTATTGATGTTGATAATCTAATGTTGACGAATACAAATATATGCCTTGGAACAACCAGTAAATATGGACTGGTTCAAGTGATGTGTATAAGGCATTGAAAAATGATGTAATGCCAATATAATCATTTGTGACATATCAAATGAATGTTTGCATGTATAATGCATCCATACACTTTTACAGTGTATTTTCTTGTAGAAGCTTGTCTTGCATGTGTGGATATTGTCTGGATTTAAAAAATTCAAAAACAAAAAGAAGAGATATTGTCACTGCTGCCATGTTCATGTAAATGTAGAGTTCATTGATGCCTATAATTTGATGTTGATAAAACAAATATTTGCTTGGAACAAGAAGTAAATATGAATTGGTTCAAGTAATATGTGTACTGTAAGGCATTAGTTGATACTGTAATGTTAAGGTACACATGAGTGATAGACCA
This sequence comes from Branchiostoma floridae, assembly GCF_000003815.2. Lineage (NCBI taxonomy): Eukaryota > Metazoa > Chordata > Leptocardii > Amphioxiformes > Branchiostomatidae > Branchiostoma > Branchiostoma floridae. The sequence goes on from NW_023365731.1 coordinate 105,300, forward strand.
CACCTGATGCATCTATCTATCTATCTATCTATCTATCTATCTATCTATCTATCTATCTATCTATCTATCTATGTATATATAAGGATGTATCTTCTTGCAGAAGACTGTCTTAGAATTGTGGACATTGTATGCATGCAATCACAAACCAAAATGTGACTGATACTTGTACTGGTGCCACCATGCATGTTGACTTGTGCAGTGAGAGCCAAGAAATGTTAAGGTTGGAGAATAGTAATAAAATGTCTAACTGTTGTAACCCCTCAGCTTCTGACTGTTCTGTGGCGTTTTGTGTGGTAGACTAGTAGAAGAGTGTCTTAGATCCTGATATGAGCTTATAATAATTCCACAGACTATTTCAAATAACAGAAAAAAAAATTTTTTTTATTCGTTTCATCACCGCCTAATACTTTATAAAGCATAGCAACAGTATGGCTGAAATAAAATATATTTATTTATTTCAACTTCCTCATCATATATGCATGTAAAAATGAGTTGTACAAAAGTAACAGGCATAAGTCCTTTTCCTCGCTTCTGCCCAAGATAAAATAAAACAAAAATTATAAAATTTATGATATATTCAGTGAATGTGCCACTGAAAACACATACAAACAGATTAAATTTCTTTCTTTCATACACCGCGTTAGCTGAATAAAAGGATGAATGGCCCTTAAAGAAACTTGCTTTGGCGCCCCTTGTAATTTTTCTAATGAACAAAGAAGCAAACATGTAGAAACAGTGCAAAATTCAGTTATGATTGACTGATTGAATGTGTGTGTGTGCGCGAGTGTGCATGCCTGCGCGTGTATGTTTGTGTGAGTGTGTGTGTGTCTGTGCGTGCGTGTGTATCTTTACAGTAACAGAAGGTGTCCCTCCCGCTTATTAACACTTAAAATCACAAATCCTGAGATTACAATAATTTGATGATCTAATGTGTACGAAATACTTATTAAGTATCACTTAAGAGATAATTACAGTAATAATGAAATACAATAACAAATACAACTCCATTAGTAAAATTATATGCAATTAAGAACACTCATTTAAACATTTCCACTTATTGAAACAGAAAGAATGCAAACTGATTCAAATCTAATACGTTATACTAAGCACTAGACACAAAATGTTAGATTACTTATAATAGTTTAGTTCCCCCCTCAACAATGGAACAGTCCACGCATGCGGACTGGGGCCTGAAGAAGGTAGTCTGGATCGAGCGACTCATGTCATGCATGTGAATACACGATGTTCTGCTACGTCTTTTTGTGTGTGCTTGCTTATTCCTTGGCAACAAAGGGATAGAAGCCGGATAAACACAAAATACATTTTTAGACATAAATACAAAAGGAATTTGAAGGAGTACGTGCTTTATAATCCATGTATTATTGGTATACTTTTTCAATGGACATATAGAAACAGATGATTCAACAAAAACAACAACAGCGCCCTCCAGCCTTCTGTGTTGCCACGTGCCAAAAAAACTTGAATAATCAACAGTTTTAGGTTGGGTGCAGACTAATAAAGCTTGAGTGGAAATTACCAAACCGTTGCTGATGTTTTCTATCCATGCGGGGAAGATTAACTCCTGATTACCTGGTGTAACTGCGCTGGTAAGAAAATCTGAGGCATGTGTGGGGAGCTTTCATCTTCTGTTTTTGAACTGACGAATGGAGGCCGTCCCTCGTATAGGACGTTAAATGGAGGTCCCGTGAACCCACCACAACTTCCGAAAAAGAGTTGGGGCATACCCTGGTGTGGGATGGAGTTGGTAATTTACTTTAAAATTACCTGGATGAAGGCCTGGCGTATCTCTTTACGAATCAGTCACACTGTGATTTACACCATACACCTGGACGGCAGACCTTGCGCATCCCCGCCTTGTATTCAGCTAGAAGAAAGGGTATGCCAATCCGCAAGGAGCTACATAACCCCAACGGTGCCGTAATACAGCAGTATTACATAATATGATAAATAAATATAAAACTACTACTAAGGGAGGCGCTGAAGTCAGCAGAATGTCTTTGCGAATAGTGGCTGTTTGTTCTTTCATAGGTCCAAGGCTATAAAATACAGACTTCTACACACATACACATGTATAATATGCGTTGCATAGAGCAGAATTATGTTACGGATTGAACATAGGGAATTTGTCGACTAAAAGTAAGAAGAGTGACTTTCTTTACCAAGGTATTAACTTACGTTACCATAGTTCACTGAACTCTGTAGGCAAAGTGCATACAGTTTCATTCCGACTGCCGTCAATTCTACACTTCTTTGTTCTTCCTTCTGGAGAAAGGAAGTGAATGCTGCCAGTTTTGTCAACTCAAAAGAAAAAAAATGTTCATGTCTGCTTCATTTTTTTCTAAATCAATCCAACCCACTAGATACAAATTTGGTTAATTTCTTTCAAAAAGCAAACAGAAATATAAAATGTTACCCATTTTCAGGCACTCTGAGGGCTTTCGCTTGGACACAAATAAAAAAAGTTTGTATTCTCAGAATATTCCTTCACTTAACGTCATCTGTGCGTAAAAGCCCCTTTTATATCAATGAAATAGAGATAAAATGACAACGGAAAAAGGCCGATATCCCCCAAATGGGAAAGTTCCAGCACCTTCCAAAGTTTGTCAATGAAAGTTAACAGTTGTCGGAAGAATTTAAGACTGTTAAGCAAACTTTTCATGAAAAACTTAATTTTTTACCATCCATAACCCCCAATTCTAACACGTTATTGGTGACTTCCGGAGCTGAAATGTAACATTAAGGGGATTTCCCTGCCGAAGGCAATTAACCAGGGCAATAGATTTAGAATATAACACAGTGGATTTCCTATCAGTTTGCTCTGGAACGGCAGGGGCGTTTTTTTTTCAAAATCTTCCAAGTTGAATAACGGAACAAATGAACGACGGATTTCATGATTTTCTAAGTATCTTTTCATTTGCTTAACTTTAACAGCGCCACATATAAATACAGATAGAAGGTAAAGGGTCCTTTACCCCCCTACCGAAGTCAGGTGCTCATTTTTACACCTGGGTACCGGTGAAGTGGCGAAGGTCGTGTAAATAACGAGGCACAACGTCGGGAGCACGGTGAATATAGAACTCGGGACCTCTAGACTTCAGGCCCAACACTTTACCAGTTACGCCACACACGACGCCATGCCTGTATATTCATAGTTGAATACACAGGTAGCACATGCAGAGATGTAAGTAATAATGTGTAAATTTTGCAAATTACACCTTTCTTGCATATTTAATGAGGAAAATTCATATTTACAATGTTTTTCATTATAGGACTCAAATATAGGTAACATATGTAGTTTGTAGGTGGAAGATTAACACGTACCAATAATTCAAATAAATCCATAATTTCCCTAATGAATGCAAAAGTGCCACAGTTCTTCTAAGTGGTAAATGATTGGACTATCAACATTGTAGTCTGTGTAAGTTAGTTAAAAGTGTACGTAACCAAGCGCAAGCATAGATTGTGTAGCTGTGAAATCATTTCCATAATCAGATTATTTTATTGAGATATAGGGTCTCAAAATCCTTGTTTGAAATAGTGGCACACTGTTGTCCTCTGTATTGTGACCAGGTGTGGTCTAACAACAGCGGCGCCGCGCTGCAGAGAATCAGAGTCGCATTTTATGATGCCTTTAAGATCATTATACACCAAGATCCAGCAGTAACAGCTGGCTTTTTGTACTGATGTCTGTGAACACCTTTGACGCCAAGAGGCGTAAGCTGACGCATTCATTTGCGACTCGCCTCCTGGCGTCTGAGGACGACATTATTAGAGTGCTGTCATGCTCTGATGTTGTTTTCACAAGTAGGTTCTGGAGTAACTATTGTCACGTCGTACACAGACCACGTGCACGAGATACAGTGTGAATCCTGTATTTTGATTTTAAGTACTAGATTATTGTTTTTTTTTAAAATGTACAGTCAATTTATTCGTCCTTATGGGCCATAGTGCCTGACAATAAACAGACAAAGATAATATTCGACAGTGTTTGTCTGTGGCCTTGTTTTTATCCCCCTTCTACGTAATACAGGCACCCCTAGAGGGTCTGTAAAGAGGCTAGGCCATGTGGTGTTTTGACATTTTCAGCAATTCATATTTATTTCTTCGCCACGCTGAGTTGCTAAGGTTATGTTTTCGGCTTGTGCGTGTGTTTTTCCTTCCGTCCGTGAACAGTATAACTAGGGAAGACTCCGATGGATGCTGGTGATATTTGATGGGTGGGTAGGGGTCGGGAAAACGAAGGACGAGTTCGATAATGGGCCCCCAAGCTTGTTGTTTCCGCTACCACACTGAGTTACATAGATAAGGTGCAGATTGTAGCCAACCATATTCACCGAAAGACGGGGACAGGCGAAACCATTATTTAGCTATTTACATTGTAAATAATAATTAGTATCAAGCTTAAAAAATTGTTGGCAGTAAACACTTTAAAGACCAGTTTCTCACCTTCTTCAAGCGAATTAGGATCAGTATAACGTTATAGAAGAAAGCTTAGAATTTGATGAAAGGCATAATACGTCATCGGAACATTCCGTGTTTCCCTCTTTCAGACTTATAAGAGCACAAATGGCAAAACTCATCACACGTGAATACCTGAGACCTAAGAATGCTTTTCTTCTCCGCGAAGACAAACCCAAAGAATTTAGTAATCTAGAAAGGAAAACTTGTTTAGTCAGAGCGCTGTTGCGCCACTGCAGACAGCACGGCTGTTTTCTGCGCTGTCCATGTTCTCCAGTGGGGATACACTGAAAGGTAACGCTTTTGTTGTTCTTTCCGTTGGTATGGTGAATATCATATAGCCTTGTCCCTGTACCTCATTGCTATCAATTGGTTAGTGTGCTAAAACTGGTTAAGGCGATAAAGATGGCGGCAAAAGTCTCCATTTTGCTGCTTTTGCAGCTCCTAGTGTCAGGTATAGACGCAGGTAGCTGGCAGAGCTGCCGTAAGGTGTCCGTGGCCAAGTGTGGTGTGGGTGACAGCCGTAGTGATGGTCACGAGTACCGGTATGACATTGGAGCGTACCGGTACAAGTGGACCAAATACCCACGCGAGGTATCCAGCTACAATGGCCCATTTGACACCGTTAGTTTGAGTCAGGTGTCCCAATCTTGTCAGGTCTGCTCAAATGAAACAAAGCCTACCCAGGGGGGTCCCACTCAGAGCCCTCCGCTACCACCCGGCATTGTCAACATCATGATCGTTGACAACAACGTGGGCAAGCTTGGCACTGAAAAGGCAGAGATCCTCTCTGAGATCCCTTGTGGTACAGATTGCAAGCTGTGGTTTGTGGGTTGTAACCTAACGGAGATAGAGGGAGGGGCGTTTGCTAAGTTGCCACAGGTGTCTATCCTGGTCATCTGGCGGAGCAATGTCCAGACTCTGAGGAACGGCACGTTTGCTGGGATGGAAGGTCTCAAACAACTGCTGCTCTTGGAGAACAACCTGACACATCTGGAGGTGAGGTTTCAGAAACAGAGAAAGGTGCAATTCTTATCAATACTGTTTTGTCGACGCCTCATGCGATATTGTATAAAAGCATTGTGAGCAGTTTTCAGAATTCTGGTAATTATACAGGAATGTGTCCACAGGATGATGATGTGTCCACAAGAATGCTAGATTCCACAGTAATATTTGGAATGTTACTGGTAGTCTCAAGGAAAACCTATACAGAAAGTGCTATAGCTATAAACAACCTCAGATAATGTGATGATAGAAAGTAGGTGGTCAGATTATTGACTATTCCTAAAAAGAAGTCTTCCCCAGCTTGCTGAAAAAATCTTACTTCGAGGTTGTTGATTCTAACGCAAAAGGTTTTCTCCAAAACATAGACTTTCGACGAGTTTTATTCTTATCATATTTCACTTTCTGTACCACACAGAATGGCTGCTTGGATGGGTTGTCGAGCTTGTCCGAGCTCATCCTTGTGGACAACCAGATCCTAAACCTGTCACCTGACACGTTCCGTGGAGTGCAGCCGTGGTGGTTTGACGTAAGTGCCAATCGTATCTCTAACGTACCACCCGGGACCCTGCAGGCGATCAAGTCCGTAGAATATGTCCGCGCTGTTGAGAACAAACTGCGAGCAATCAGCGCGGGGATGTTCCACGGTCTTGGGCGGCTGAAGTACCTGAACCTTGAGGGTAACAGAATCTCCCACATCGCTGCGGGCGCCTTCCTACCAAATGCAAAAATGCACTCCCTAAATCTGGCGGGTAACAGGCTGACCTTCCTGTCTGGCGGGTGGTTCAGGTCGTCATTTCCTTCAAAACTCATGGTGCGTGGAAATGCGATCGCCACCATTGCGTTGGAAGGAAGGCTGCCTAAGCATATCACGCTGGATAATCCACCGCGCTGTACCTGTGCGAATGATTGGCTGTACGAATACAAAGGGAACGGCCCGAAGTTTAACCAGTGGTTCGTCTTGGCAATACGGGTTCTTCCCGCAAAAAGTTGTCCCGCCTCGGCACTCAAGCCAAATCCTCCCGCGCCAGTCAGTCCGAGATCACTGCCCTGCCCATCGCCGCTGGTAGAGATCGTGCATGTTGAACGCATCGCCGCGTACAAGTACAAAGCCGTTGGCGATGTGTATTGGGAGCAGTCTCCCAAAGTGTCCTTTTCCTTCCCCAACGGCTTACACCACAAGGTTGACATGAAGTACGACACAAGCACGACCACACACGACAATATGCCGACAGGTAACCTGACCGTGAGAGTGGTGACTGACTTGAAGGCCGAGGGCTGGGTGAAATGTGAGGGGCCAGTAAACCTGTTGGGTCAATCAGGAAATGATAGCCTGTGTTCCAACTACATAGGGAAGTCCAGATTCACCATTTGGCTTGAGACAACGGAGCCCTTGGCCTTCGAGAACACCACTTGTACTGCTTCTTCGGAAACTGGCTCCCACACTGCCGTCTTCATGGCGAGCAAGCGCGCACACTCTGGCTTAACAACACCCCAAGCCACAGAGCTCTCACTTATGAACACCACACCATTGGTAAACAACATCAGCACCACACTGCCGCTCACTGACATCAGCACTACACCAATGTCCACAAGCGCGAACGATGATGGCTATGAAGACCTAAAGTGGTACATCGTGTCGACAGTCATTGGTCTGCTGTCGCCACTTGCTGTGTTGGGAGTTTGGGGATGTGCCATGTACATCTGGCGTAGGCTCAGGCGCAAAGCTCCAGGTAACCCCTCAGGCCCATCCCGTAACGGCAACCAGATCACTGCCTGCACCAGGTGGCCTGTTGGAGATCATGCTAACATGGATGAGTCAGTGATCAGTCCGTACGCTGAGGGTGGTTTTGATGATCACGACAGCCTGAATGATTCAGAATCAGTCATCAGCCCTTACGCTGAGGGTGGTTTCCAGGACCACCCTGATCTGCTCAGGGCAGATTCTTCTCAGTCAGAAATCGTCCCGTACGGATTGGCGAAGCTTAGCGCAGCGTACGCAGGCCGCGCCCGCGCGCAGACACACCCCGTGCCGTCCCGCCCGTACAGCACCGAGCGCCCTCGTCAGACACCAAACAGGGAAGGTGCCGTCCTGGCTGCCTATGGCCCAAATGGTCGCGACAAGTCCGGCAAAAAGTGCTACCAGCACCCATCCATTCTCCCCAACCCGGGTGCCACCCAGTTCTCTGCCTACCAGCAGAATGCCAGCGCCGCTAAGCGTTCCCGCAAGGCACGTTGTTACAACTCCCCTGCCCTGGCCACTGACCAAGAGCGCACCCTGTCCAACACATATGACCAGCGCGACCCAAGAGAGGCCGTTAAGGGTTCCCGCAAGGCACCTTGCTACAACTCCCCTGCCCTGGCCACTGACCAAAACCGTACCCTGTCCAACACATATGACCAGCGCTACCCTAGAGAGGCCGTTAAGGGTTACCGCAAGGCACCTTGCTACAACTCCCCTGCCCTGGCCACTGACCAAAACCGTACCCTGTCCAACACATATGACCAGCGCTACCCTAGAGAGGCCGTTAAGGGTTACCGCAAGGCACCTTGCTACAACTCCCCTGCCCTGGCCACTGACCAAAACCGTACCCTGTCCAACACATATGACCAGAATGACCCTAGAGAGGCCGCCAAGGGTTCCCGCAAGGCACCTTGCTACAACTCCGCTGCCCTGGCCACTGACCAAAATCGTACCCTGTCCAACACATATGACCAGCGCGATCCTAGAGAGGCTGTTAAGGGTTCCCGCAAGGCACCTTGCTACAACTCCGCTGCCCTGGCCACTGACCAAAATCGTACCCTGTCCAACACATATGACCAGCATGACCCTAGCGAGGCCGCCACCGGTCGGGGAACCAGTTACATCTGCCCCTCCCCTGCCGACAGTGCTAACAGGTCTCCGGCAGCTGCCTACAGCCAGAATGACCGTAGAGAGGCTATAACTGACACCCTTGACTCCCCCGAGACAAACAGCTATGAACCGTCGTCCGCACGCTGTCAGGTTCAGTGATTACAGAAGGAAGAGATTGATGAAAAAAATTTGACCAATCTTAAATTGTTAAGTGGGCATTTGGCTATTTCAAATTCCATCAAATTTTGTGGTTTACAAGTCAGTCTCATAATCAGATTTTGCACAAGTACCAAAAAGTACCATTCTGTTGTTTCTTAAAAAAATCGTATTCTTTCAAAAAAGAAATAGAGAAAGAGGTGGAAAATTATCTTCTCTTTCATGGAATTCATTATAAAGAAATGTAAAGCAAACATTAAACCTACTGGAGTTTTCGGCCCCTTGTAGATACACTGATCTTCCCGAAACTAGAACAAACCTCTTCAATATAATTGGCTATATACTGGCAAAACTCTAGTTATATAAAGTTCTACCGAGATTTCAATATTTTGGTACAGGTAATTAGATCTAGACCCACACTGATAGTTTTCGATAGTTTTCAGTGTCTAAAATGCATTGCGTTTCCTCTTTTACTATCCTTGCCTAGAAAATGCCAAAAAAGCAAATGCTCAAGGAACTGGATATGATTTTTGAAAATTATGTTTTTTTTTTTTCATTTTTTTCAGAACGTGAAAATTGGTGCCGTTTGTGTGTGTAATTGTGGATATATGGATTTGTGGACAAGATAACTAGAGAATCTGCTAATGAATTATTGTGGCGTTTGGAAGTTTAATTGTGTCCTTAAATCATTTGACATAGATCATGCAAATTGGATCTTCATTTGCATCATTAATTAGAAAGTGCTTTAACATTTAGCATTGTTTGCTAAGACTTGCAAAGCTTAAACATTTTGTATGATTTTGGTGAAGAAGATTGACGGATTTAGTATACACGATTTTGTACCTTATTTGCATAATCAATGAGAAACCTTGAGAACACACCATAACAATGACGTCATTGGACGAAGGAATGAGGTCGTGGAACTCTTGTCGGTATTTGTTTCATTTCATTTTCTTTCCTTTTTTCTTTCCTAAAAAGTTGTTTTCAAATCAGATTGGTAATCATCCAATTAAATCTAGTCCACAATGGATGAATGTTTTCTTTGTGACAAAAGTTGTCCATTGAATGATTTGTAGAGCCTGATTTTAGAGTGAATTGAAAAGGTGTAAAACATCTTCATGTAATAAAAATCGTGGCTGCAGCGTATCATGGATATTCTAGGAGCCAAAGACACAGATAGAAGTGCATTTCTGGTAAAGCAAAAAATAAAAGAGAAAAAAGGAACAACCACACCGCACATTTAAGTTGGCAGAATTGCGATAAACTAATTAATAATCAAAACACAAATGTATGCTTCCATTTTGTACCACCTTGAAAATGCTGGCCTCTAAAATACATTTTGACTTTAAACACTACACTCTGACAGAAGCAGATATGGTTTGGGTGATGTTATCTGTACCCAGGACAGCATCCAGGCTGTAGAGAGTATTGAATATTCAATTTGTATATGTTAGATCACCTGTAGGGTGAGAAGGAGGATAGCAGTGGCACAATCCATCTCTGTAGGAATATCTATTGTAGCTGTATGAATTATTTTGGTTTTCCTGGTTCTAAAAAAAGTAAAGAAAAATTGCACCATCTAAAGAGGTAGTCAAATATATAAAATTAAGCATACAGCCACTTTCCATTCATGTATTTTTTTTATTAATCTTTCCTGGGTAAATACGATCTGTTGTGAAATAGTTGCAAATTAGAATATCAAATAACTATAAAGTAGGAATGCTACGTAACAATTTAAGTGGTGTAAATTCGTGTACAAGAGTTAGTTTATACTAAAATGATAATTGATGGTTATGAATAATATGGGATAATATAATTTTTTCTCCACCGTCTGACAAATTTTCTTGTCTATAGCAATAGATGAACAAAACACAACATTTAATGGTAAATGGACCCAACAGAAAATAATAGCACAACATTTTGTTTTTTCAAGCAGTATTCATATTTTCACGTACGCTGTATGTTATAATTTATATTCATTGTATTTATTGGTGATAGAAAGGGAGCGTTCTGAAATTCCATATTCTTACTAGTCGTACTAGCAGTGTCATGTAAATAATCATGTATGGAGCATATCACCAACAAAGTAAATAGCAAGAAACCTGTGATCTGTTTTGTTAATGATGACAAAAGTCTTTGCTACGCAAATTTGTTTACACGCATTGCACGACTGCAGCTTAGAAAAGAGACAAAGAAAGAGAGAGAGAAAGAGAGAGAGGGAATGAGGTGGGAGGGAGGGAGTCCCAAATCACAACACAATCGGATCTCTCTATTGAAAAATAGATGTTGCTCAACGAATATCTCAAGTAATACCAGCTTGATTAACAAACTTAAGTCAACATTTTACTGTTTGCACCTAAGAAAGAGCTGCTTTGTTTGGTGTGTACTGTAGAAATTTCACTCCGCTTCTGTCTTATTATGGGCAAGTCTTGTTCTGAGATCTGAGAGAGAGGTACTATATGAACAGCTGACCATGGTTACGCAATCAGTTGTGCTAGTGTTGTATCGCACAAGTCGGATGAGTACCAACAACTGGGATGTGATTCGAACGCAGGGCTTGCAGTCCATGGTCACTACCACCAAGTGAGCAACAAACGCCAAACGTGTTCGTGTGTGCTTTTGACTTTGACTTTATTCATAGCCACCATATCTCTACCTTTCCACACATTAATACTTCACATAACAGAAAGGTTGGCGTAACAGAACAATCAGTCGGATTCAAATGGTGATTCACAATGTATATGACAAGTGTATGAAGATGTTGTACTGTATTATATGTGCAATCTATCATATATGCGCTGTGACGATCAGTCTATGAATTGTGGTAGCAGAACACAGTATTTATGCGCGCCCCCGGTGTCCTTGACGCGGATACATAAAGTATTACGGATAAACTTGTTGAAGGACATGTGAAAAGCCTTATTTGAGGGGCAGCCAGATATACCCTGTGCTGCGTGTTCACGGAAGGTGTCGACTCTGAGACTGTATGGCTTGGATTGTGAAAGATTTCTATTTCGTGTATAAATGCCAATGCCAATACCCTGTCATGAGAGTGAAAAGGCGTATAAATGCGCCCCATTACGCAACTGCCCTTCTAGTGTGAGCCGACTGCAGTTATGTGACCTCCGCAGAGCAGCGTTTCAAAGTGGGCGTGAGAAGGGGATGCGCCGACAGGATTTGTAAAAAATATTTTGTGGCTTAACTCAAACATATCCGTTTTTGCTATTCCTAAAGTGCATCCTATTATATATTGTTCCACGTTGAAGCAAGTCACCAATTGTGGGCCCTAACTATACCCTAATGGGCTGAAAACTGTGTTCTGCTACCTTCAAGTTGTACCACATGTGCAATGTGTCACATATTTACTGTATATAACAAGATTCAACAGGTCTTCTACATGTTTACGTATGGATCTGATAATCGTCATCAATATGGTATAATAACAAATATGATTCAGGTCTATTCATAAGCCTTGCAACCATCATCATTACAAACATAACACGTTACAGACACATTTTGTAGACATTTACTATATTGGTGTCATTATCCATACCATGGATACAAGGCAATGTGAGTGAAAAAAAGTCATCTTTAGTATGTAGCACTGTATACTATATACAGATGGCTAAAGGACCACACATCATGCTAACAACATGACCCATGTGTGGCTGCTTTGGTTCTTTTGAAAGATATAGTATCACAAAGTGTTGCTAAAAAGACAGGAGCAAATATTTCCATTGTGCTATACATACTGTCATTGTCAAGAATACTTCAATGATGCCAATGATTCGATGTTGATGATGATGAATACAAATATATGATTTGGAATAACTAGTTAAGATGAACTGGTCAAAGTGATGTTTAAGACATTCAATGATGCTGTCATGCCATTATAAACATGGGTGACATATCAAACCAATGGTTACGATCATGGATTTATACATTTTACAATGTATTTTCTTGTAAATGCTAGTCTTGGAAGTGTGGAAATTGTCTAAGATAACAAACTCCAAACGACTGATATTGTGGACTCAAAATTAACTTGATGTAACTGTACAAAGTGATATAAAATGCATTGACTACTGTACTTTATTGATGTTGATAATCTGATGCTGTTGAATATAAATATATGCCTTGGAACAACCAGTAAATATGAACTGGTTCAAGTGATATGTATAAGGCATTGAATGATGATGTAATGCCAATGTAATCATGTGTGACATATCAAATCAATGTTTACAAAAATGCATTGATACAGTGTATGTTCTTGTAGAAGCTAGTCTTGCATGTGTGGCCATTGTCTGGATTGAAAAACCCAAAAACAACTGATAATGTCACTACTGCCATGTAAATGTAGACATCATTGATGTGCATAATTTGATGTTGATGAATACAAATATTTCCTTGGAACAACCAGTAAATATGGAATATGAACTGGTTTGTGTAAGGCATTGGATGATTTTGTAATATTGATATGCACATGAGTGACACTTGATGCATATTATATTTGATCTAAAAATGTATCTTCTTGCAATTGTCTTAGAATTGTGGACATTGTCTCCAATAACAAACCCAAATGTGACTGACACTAGTACTGGTGCCACCATGCATGTTGACTTGTGCAATAAGAGTCAAGAAATGTTAAGGTTGGAGAATAGCAATAAAATGTCTAAGTGTTGCAACCACTCAGCTTCTGATTGTTCTGTGGCTTTGTGTGTGGTAGAATAGCAGAAGAGTGTCTTAGATCCCGAAAGGACAAATCCTCATGAATTTTTGATAATTCCACGGACACATTTCAAATAACAGGAAAATAGAACTACACTTGGTCATTCCTTTAATAATAGCCTTAAAGTGGAACAATAGTTTATCAAGTATAGCAACAGTATAGCCTGAATAAAATATTTGATATATGCAACGCATATGCCGCAGAAAACAAATATATACAGACAGATAAAATTTCAGACACCATATCAGCAGAATGAAAGGATGAATGGCCCTTAGCGGCACTTGTTTTGGCGCCTCTTGTAATTTTTCTAATGAACAAATAAGCAAACTTGTAGAAACAGTGCGAAATTCAGTTTTGAGTCGGTGTGTGTGTGTGTGTGTGTGTGTGTGTGTGTATATATGAGTGTGTGTGTGTTTATGTGTGTGTGTGTGTTTGTGTGTATGTGTGTGTGTTTATGAGTGTGTGTGTGTTTATGTGTGTGTGTGTGTTTGTGTGTGTGATGTGTGTGTGTGTATGTGTGTGTGTGTGTATCTTTACAGTGGCAGAAGGTGCCCCTCCCCCTTCACACTTAAAATTACAAATCCTGAGATTCAAAAAATTTGATGATCTAATGAGTACGAAATACTCAGTATCAATTAAAGAATTCGTGGCGTTGGGCGTGGCGTAACTGGTAGAGTGTTCGGCTCGGAACCTAGAGGTTCTGAGTTTGATCCCCGCCGTGCCACCGACGTTGTGCCCTTGGGAAAGGCACTTTACACGACCTTCCTCACTTTGCCCAGGTGTAAAAATGGGTACCTTCTGTTTGTACTGTGTATGTGGCACTGTTAATATAAGTTACCGAAACTTGAGTGCAGTGCCACATTGTTCTCGTCCGTCCAAAAGCAAAATAGACAAAAAAAATTAAAGGATAGTTACAGTAATAAGAAAATACAACAACAAATACAATTCCAGTAATAAAATCACCTACAATAATTAAGAGCATTAATATAAACATTTGCACGCATTTAAACAGAAAATATAGGTATGCAAACTGATTCAAATTTAATACATCGTAATAAGCACAATACAAAAATTACCATGTACAATTTAAGAACACTGATTTTAAACATTTGCACTCATTTAAACAGAAAGTATGCAAAATGATTCACATTTGATATACTGTACTCAACAAAAATACTTAGACAAAAATACCATGTAAACCGTAAATACAAAAAGGGAATTTTAAGGATTACGTGCTTTTATAATCCATGTATTGTTTCTATAATTTTTCAATGAACAAATAAGCAGGCATTTAGAAACAGATAAGTAAACAAAAACAACAACAGTCCCCTCCAGCCTTCTGTGTTGCCACTCTGACTAAGAAACTTGAATAATCAACAGCTTTTGGTTGGTTGCAGACTATTAAAGCTTGAGTGGAAATTGCCAAACCGTTGCTGATGTTTTCTATTCATGCTGTGAAGATTAACTCATAACTGGCATAACTGCGACGGTACATAAATCTTTGGTAAGGCTGGGTACCGGTACGGTGTACCAGTAAACACCGGTTTTTCAAATTGGACCGGTCCTGAAAAACCGGACCTGAGAAAATTCCGTGGACCGAATGTTGGACCGATTGGAAATTAAAATGAACTGATTATATGATCAGGCATTCACACGTTTTCGGGGTTATAGGTCGAGACAAATAACAAGAACGAAGCAGAGTAGACTCTATAGTAATTTTTACCAACTTTTACAGTCAATCGTACAGAGGTAGTTAGCCTTGTAGGATTTTTAAAACGCCAGTGGGAGTCGAATACTGCACAATGCATATTTCTTTGTAGCAAAATGGACCATTGTTTGGAGTGTCGTCCATTCACAAGTTTTTACATAACGAATCAGGTCCAGGTTCAGGTCCGGACCTGGACCTGATTCTCTGGACCTAAACCGGACCTGAATTTTCTGTACCGGTACCCACCCCTAATCTTTGGCATGTTAGGGGATCTTTCATCTTCTGTTTACGAACAAGTGCTGTAGTCGCAGCGATGGGCTGAATTGCGAGGAGCTTACACTAGGCGGCGCTAAATCACAAGGGTCTGAAGCGGCTGCCATTCAGCACTACCTAAAGTGACCTCAATACGACAGCATTTATCTATTTCCTCAAGCAACCGGACGACAATTGAA
The DNA here is from genome assembly GCF_000003815.2 of Branchiostoma floridae. Lineage (NCBI taxonomy): Eukaryota > Metazoa > Chordata > Leptocardii > Amphioxiformes > Branchiostomatidae > Branchiostoma > Branchiostoma floridae. Next base: position 120,677 of record NW_023365731.1, read on the forward strand.
AATTCCAAAAATCTATTTTTTCTATCCAGTTACTTAGTAAATAATATCTTGCGTAAATCTTATCTTATTACCTGGATGTCTAACTTTCATAGCGTAGATGTTTTCGAATCTGTGTTCGTAGAATCCATAGTTGACCATTTCAAAATCAAAACCACACTATAGGCATAACAAAGGTCTTATTCTACAAGAAATGGGACTCTTTTACACCTTGCCTTTTTTACACCTTGTCCTCCTTAACATCTTGACGAAAAAACTTTCTATTCAAATTTGTTTAGTAAGAGATGTAGATAGTTACAGTGTTGTCTCCTTCATCAGTGACTACCAGCTGTACTTCTGGTCCTACTGCAATACGATATGGCTTCCTCAAGCCAGTAGCCACTTTGCGAACAAATTTTCCTCCACTTGTAAACATGGACACCCAACCCCTCTCATTCCAGTTTCCTTGATCTGACACCAAAATGTGACCAGAAATGTCAGTACAGACACCTCGGGGATATGTCAGCCCACCATTATCCCTGCCCTCAACCCCAAAATTGAACAGAAGATGTCCTGTCTGGTTAAACACGTGAACGATGCTATTTTCTATCGTAAGAATGTTTCCATCCCCATTGACGGCGATTGATGGTAAACAAGAAATCTCTAACTGAAGCTTCCTCACAAACACGCCGTTTGCATGAAATATGTGTACCTCACAGCTGCCTGTGCCTCGTTTAATGACCAGAATTTTGTTACTGTGCACATCCACTGTAATAGCACGAGAGCGACTGTTGTTTGGAACCCCAAACTTTGCCAACGCTCGACCATCCCTGCTGTATTGTACAGTATAGGAGCCAACAAATACCAACTTGCCCACTACCCACAGGTTATCATTGCCATCAATTGAGATATCCTCTGGAATCATGTTCCTGCCAGGTTTCCCCGGAACAGTTGTCAAGAAATGCCGAATGTAAACCCCATTCATGTTAAACACTTGAACCCGACCCTTGTCATGATCAGCTACGAGTATCTCGTTTCTAGACGATACAGCAACTCAGCAAACTTCCCCGGTACTGATCCTAACCCACCGAATGTGATGACGCGACTTTTTTCACCATCTGTCTTCGTTTCTGAAACAACAACAAAAACAAGCATAAATACCATCGATACATAGTATAATATGACTTGTTACCAATCCTTAGTATGGTTAACACATACGCTCTGTAATAAACCCACTCAAGGATCCAACTGCGCATACGCAAGTCAAAGGTAATTTATCTACAGTTCTTGTCAAAACCATTCTGTACACATGTCCAAGTACATGCGACCTCCTTTCGTCGGCTTAACAGCATAAATGTAGTTTTGTTCCCTTTGACCTGTGTATGGGTAGCTGGATCCGTGAACTGGCTTTAATATATATTATTAGTTGATTTTGTTCAGCAAGTTTGATGTAATAAAATTTGAAAATATCTATCAAAAATATCTGTGGTATCTTCACCTCCCTTGCTGATAGTGGTGTGTAAGTTCTCACTCAGAGCTGTGGTAGGTTTAACGGTTGGCTGGGCTGTGTAGCCGGTCCATGACAAAACCTGTGAAAAAAACATGCAGATTAATAACATGTCATTTTGCCATCCCATTGTAACCAGGAGCACTTAAATTCCTGAAGAGCATTTGAAATATAGAATTTTAATAATCAAATAAATGAAGTGGCGATTTAACACTAACGAATTGACTGTTTTGAATACTACTTGTTGGTACGTAGTGTTTTCTAAATATGTAATTTTGAATACAGCACTCCGATTTACAATCACAATTAGAGTAATTAAAACTAATTAAGTTAGACATTTTTACACAACATTGCTGTCGTTCCTTTATTTGTTGCAAAATGGTGCAAACATAACAAAATTTAATATACTTACAGTATTGGTAGGTGCCGACACAACAGTGTACACTGTTGTTGCAGACACATTATCTCTCTGGCTTTGAACTGTGCTTGCGATTGTTATCTGTAACAGAAAATGTTCGTCCTGTCAGGCAGACTAATGAAAATTTACATTTTTAAGTAAACCTGATTAATAAATTTTTTTTTAATTTTTTTATTGACATTCTCCATATACATATGGAGGGTATGGCGAAACAGGTGTCAAAGACGCCTTTTCAAAGCCACCATACCGTTGGCTTTGTTGTTCGGAGTTTCCATCTCCTAGGAGGACTTCCGACCAAGGATGCAAAGGGTTCCTCCTACCCCTGACTCGTGTGTCATGACGGGTGCGTCATGCCCGAACATGCCCCTATGGCCTGTCACCACAACAAAGGCCTGTCACTGCCACTAGCCGCAGCTATGTACTCATTTACACCTGAGTTAGGTGAGGAAAGCCGTGTAAAGTGCCTTTCCCAAGGGCACAAGATCGGTGACACGGCAAGCGGATTTGAACCCGGGACCTCTCGGGCCTGAGACCAACGCGCTCCCGATCGTGCCACGCGGTCCCACGCTATTTTGTTCCTTGTTTGATTGGTCTGAAATTTTCCGGCCATGCTAATTTCAGGAAAGAATCACAATCGTCTAGCGACCACTTATAGGGTAACGCTTTGTATTTGGCACGTTAAGGCAGGGCGGGAAGTCATGTAGGCATTTACCTTAATATTTATAATAGGCGTTGTAGAATACGGATAGTTCAGCGGACGGGATTCCAGGGGCCCAGCGAGGAAGAGTCCAGACAGGATCATTGCCACTGCAGCTGATGCAGTGACGACTGCACAAACCAGCTGTGCGCATGTGCAGGAAGAACGCATTGGGCCACGAGGAGCAGGTTTCCCGTCTGTAGAAATTAAGAAAATTAAGATTGATGTAAATCATCATATGATAGCAGAAATTAATATGTATATGTTGCAGTCAAATCCAGTGATTGATGAATATAATTACACGAAATCTCTCAAAAAAAAGTGCTCTCTAAAAGCCGAAGTGGCATGCTCTAAGTTACATCTATGAAAACACACAACAACATATTCAGTTAGTATTACATTCCAAGGGACGTATAAGTAGTGGAGTAAATGTGCAAAAACAACTCGTAAGTTGATTTTGTCTCACCTGATGGAGGATTGGTGCTCTCAGTTGGTTCGTTTAAATCCAAGTACAAATGTTCGTCATCATCAACATCGTTATTTGCATATGCCTCTTCAGCTGTATCATCATCATTTTCATATACATCTTCAGCCACATCTTTATCATTTTCATATACATCTGCAGCCACATCTTCATCATTTTCATATACCTTTTTAACCCCATCATCTTCATTTCCTACAGTTACATCATCATCATTTTCATAGACATCTTCAGCCATATCATCGTCATTTTCATATGCATTTTCTTCAAGTACATCTTTATCATTTTCATATACATCTACAGCTATGTCATCATCATCATTTTTATATACATCTGCTACCACATCATCATCATTTTCATATACATCTCCAGGTACATCATCATCATTGTCACATACATTTTCAGCTACATCATCCTCATGTTCATACACATCCACAACTATATCATCATCATTTATATATACATCTTCAGGTACATCATCGTCATCGTCATTTTCATTTACATTTTCAGCTACGTCGTCGTCTTTTTTATATCCATCTTTAGCCACTGCAGTATCTGTTCCAGTTGCGTGATGAACGGAGACGTCGCAACGCTGGGTCCGTATGGGCCGTGGGTCTGCAGTATGACCAGACGCTTTGTCTTCTTGAGTTGTCTGCATGGTTCGGAGGCTACCTTGCTGCATCATTATTGTCTGTTGTTCCTCGTATGTACCTGATAGTTTCTAGTATCGGCTGTTTGGGGTAATCTCTGATCCTGACCGAACACAGAACCCCCTTCCCCGCAAAAAAAACTGCCTTTTGGTGCTTCTACAAATGTTTGGAGCTATAAAAACGCTGCTTATGCTGGCTAGAGTAAGTATAACTGCAAAAAATACAACAAATCGTGGTCATATCTAAACAAAAAACCCTCAAGATTTTTGGCTCGGGGCACTCCAGTAATACTAATCTGTTTTAACACTATTCGATATTAACATAAGATACAGTAACTGAACTCCTGCCTTTTCAGGGATTTCTTGTAGCCCAGATTGATGGTGAAGTTCTCTCTACATCTTTCCTGGTGGGTAATTTTGATAAACTCTGTCACTGGTCATGGCCGTAGACACCAAAAGCTGTCTTCACAGGGTATCCAGGAGCGGTGGGTTAGGGACACGTTAGAAAGACGAGGTAAGGATAAAAATGGTGGAACATGGTGATTTCGCTGCTGTTACAATGGTACACAATAACAAAGCTTAAATAATTGTCTAGACCGTTCACAAGAAAACAGGTCAAACTGTTGTACAGATATGATTGGAATTGGTTACTTTTAATCTCTTGAGGAATGATTTTGCAGTCGAAATTAGCAATTTATGACTCATGTTCTCAGACCAATATGCCTGAGACCAATTTGTTATTATTTTCTTCATTCGTTGGTCCTTTGAATGAGCCGGCCAAACCAAAATTGAGACGAACTTTATTTGAATACAGAATTTTACATATCTTCTTTTGTTTAAGCTAATAGGAGAATGTTAGATGTCTCTTAAATTCCTAAAGCAAATTCGATAAAATATATCTTATGTATCTTGTCACCAAATTAACAATTAGAATCCGTTCCTTCTTAGCAATTTCAGACATCCACCAACAGTCAAAATTTTTTAACTTCCTCGACGGAAACTGCATATACGGCATCTTTCAAGCACACAAATCAGATACACAGTGATAAACATAGTATTAACATAATACTAATAGGGCAATTAAGTTGAAATTGCTTCAACGGACGGGAAGGGTTTGATTGCAGTATAAGATTTTGCTATGCTTGACAGAACAGACGTGGTAGTCGGTCTGCAGGCAGCCAGGTTTGGTACATTTCTAAGCAGCATTTTAAACTCCAAAAGGTGCTGATATTTTCCAATAGATCATACATCTGTGAGTTCATAATAAGCCAACTATTTTAGGATGATACGCATGGTAAATTACGCGCATCGTGTTTTGTTAAATATTTTGACCTGCTGACGACAGGCCATGTCGTTATTGGTACTTTCTACATGATTTTAGCGTCGAACACATGCAATCCGCAGTACATGCACATCTACAACGGGGGAGGGGGGGATCGCCAAGGGCTTAAAGCTGACTTGCAACGGGGGCCAAAGGGGAAGTCCGGGGCACAGAATAAGGAGTTAGGTGGGGTGAAGTAGATTAGGGCACATGAATGAGTTTGCTCTCTGATCATACTTTAATGCATTTAAATCTTCTATTTCTGCACATCTGTACAATGTCATACACATTCGTTTCACAAGTAAGTCAACAAAAATATTTTATAACTCTCCTATTGGGTTTGCATTCATTTCAATCTCATCATAACCTCCTCTTATAGAAAGTCTATGCAGCTTATCATAATTGTCTTCTTCATCACTTACGTCACTTACTTTGAACAGATCCAATGCATTTTATCTTGTTTATTCAGCTGTATATATAGGGAGAAATACAGCCGGAGTCTACTATCAAGGGCTAGCCCTGGTAACAATACAATATACAATAATAGCGTTACGTTTACAGATACATGAGGTTTGGTTTTCGAACTAGGTTATACAGACAACGCAAAAACTGGATAACTTTGACTACAGAGGCGATCTGTGTTTACAAGCTTGACTAGATGTCGCAAGACCCGATGCATGTTTGGCCATGTGTCTGTTTTTATATCCATAAACATTGACCAATTCGAAAATAGAATGACACTATAGGCTTGAATAAATTTTTCACAATGCCTTACTTTAATCAATTGCATATTGCCGGGTAAAGCTTTCTATTCAAATACATTCAGTACGTGCTGTAGATAGTTACAGTGTTATCTCCTTCATCAGTGACTACCAGCTGTCCTTCTTGTCCTACTGCAATACGATATGGCTTCCTCAAGCCAGTAGCCACTTTGCGAACAAATTTTCCTCCACTTGTAAACATGGACACCCAACCCCTCTCATTCCAGTTTCCTTGATCTGACACCAAAATGTGACCAGAAATGTCAGTACAGACATCTCGGGGATATGTCAGCCCACCATTGTCCTTGCCCTCACCCCCAAACTTGAACAGAAGCTGTCCTGTCTGGTTAAACACGTGAACAATGCTATTTTCTATCGTAAGAATGTTTCCATCCCAATTGACGGCGATTGATGGTAAACAAGAAATCTCTAACTGAAGCTTCCTCACAAACACACCGTTTGCATGAAATATGTATACCTCACAGCTGCCTGTGCCTCGTTTAATGACCAGAATTTTGTTACTTTGCACATCCACTGTAATAGCACGAGAGCGACTGTTGTTTGGAACCCCAAACTTTGCCAACGCTCGACCATTCCTGTTGTATTGTACAGCGTAGGAGCCAACAAATACCAACTTGCCCACTACCCACAGGTTATCATTGCCGTCAATTGAGATATCCTCTGGAACCATGTTCCTGCCAGGTTTCCCGGGAACAGTTGTTAAGAAATGCCGAATGTAAACCCCATTCATGTTAAATACTTGGACGCGATCGTTGTTATAGTCAACTACAAATATCTCGTTCCTAGAAGATACAGCAACCCCACTTAGGCCAGCGAACTTCCCCAGTGTCGATCCCCGCCCACCAAACGTGATGATGTGACGTTTGCCACCATCTTTCTTCGTCCCTGAAACGACAAAAAACAATACACATACCATTAACCCCAGATCAGACCGTTATTTTTTGTGACTAAATTTTTCACAGAACAATGTAAAAGTAAAATGTTAATAGTGAAAGAAATTTTACGTAATTATTGCGTAAAATGACTATATTGGCTGGGACCATAAAAAGGAGTATTCTCAGTAAACTTCAAGATATGCCACAAGAAGGTAACAACAACTTAACAGAATAATATTGTCTGGTACGACTTCTGTTGTTAACAACATCATCATTTGGTGTGGGCCTCAGGACACCCCCCCCCCTCTTGAATATGGTTAACGCAGTGCGTTGGGACTTGTGCAAATTGTTTAGAAAAGAATTCCCCCCAAAAGACTAATAAAAATAATCCCGTCGACAATTGAAGTTCATTTTTCTATTTTCTTTCTTATACATTTTAATTTTTCAATATGTAGCAGATAACATTTTTTTCAATGTATCAATAATATGTTTACCTTCACCTTCCTGGCTGGTAGAGGTGCGCAAGTTCTTTGTAATTGTCGTGACATATGCAACAGTTGTCTTCGCTGTGTAGGTGTATGCGGTCGATGAGAAAACCTGTCGAGGCAGTATACATATGCTGCATCACTTTTTTTGCAAGGGCACTGGACCAAGAAGCACATTAAATAGAGGAAAACCGTTTTCTACGTAGAAATTTCAAGGAGGTAATCAATCATGAAACTATTCACCTCGATATTCCTGATCTGCGTAGTAGTATACGGAGGGTTGCACGGACGGGATTCCAGGGGACCCAGTGATAAAAACTCCTGACAGAATCATTGCTACTGCAGCGGATGCCGTGATGGCTGCACAAACCAGCTGTGCGCATGTGCAGGAGGGACACTTTAGGACTCGAGGAGCAGGTCGCCCATCTGTAGCAACTGATAGAATTAAAACTTTTAAATATTTGCATGATAGCTGACTTGATCTAAAATAACAGTTTTGAATTTCCAACCTTTTTACTTAAATAAAAATGTAATCATCATTATTTCCATGTTTTAACATGGTGTATTATTTTGTAACTGGATCAGCGAAGAGGCTGGGACGTATTATTTTGTAACTGGTTCAGCGAAGAGGCTGGGACGAGAGCAATTTACACATCCCTAACAAAAACAAAAAAATTATATCTGTCTGCCAGCTCCAACAAAAACGCCGCTACCGTCCAGCTGTGAAATCTAATAATACAGGAAGCAGTGAATAGAGGCCAGTTAGCACCTACGTTATATATGTACTATTTGGACATTTCTTTTAGAACTTTACTTACAGTAATAAAAGCTGTAAAGTGTTCTAAGTAAAGACAAAGCTGCATAGTTACTAGTACTTTCAAACATGTTTAAATTCTAACTGAGTCTATTGTTACTGATTGAAATACTCGTTCTCTTGAAATGTTCAAAATTGATTTTTACTATGATTTTAGAACCCTCTCTCGAATTCTAGCTCTAGAATGTACTCTAAAGTTAAGTTTATGTTGTTTGTACGTCGAAAGTTGATTATGACTCACCTGATGGATGACTGGTGCTGTCAGATGGTTCGTTTTGATCCAGGTAATCATTGGCCTCGCCATTTTCATATACATCTCCAGCCACACAATCATCATTTTCATATGCATCTCTAGCCACACAAACATTATTTCCATATGCATCTCCAGCCACACAATCATCATTTTCATATGCATCTTCAGTCACACCACCATCATTTTCATATACATCTTTAGCCACATCATCATCATTTTCATACACATTTTCAGTCACATCATCATCATCATTTTCATATCTTTAGCCACATCATCTTCATTTTCATACACATTTTCAGTCACATCATCATCATCATTTTCATATACATCTTTAGCCACATCATCATCGTTTTCAAATACATCTTCAGCCACATCATCATCATTTTCATAAACATTTCCAGCCATATCATCATCACTCCCATACACATCTTCAGCCACATCATTATTTTCATATGCATCTCCAGTCACACAATCATCATTTTCATATACATCTTCAGCCACATCATCATTATTCTCATACACATTTTTAGCAACATCATCATCATTTTCATATACATCTCCAGCCACATCATCATCATTCCTATATACATCTTCAGTCACACCATCATCATTTTCATATACATCTTCAGCCACACCATCATCATTTTCATATACATCTTCAGACATGGCAGTATCTTTTCCTGGTGTGAGATCAACGCTGACATCCAACGACTGAGTCTGTATGGGTTAAGAATGTACAGAAGAACCGGACACTACAACCCCACGAGTTGTCTGAGTCGGGGAGTCACTCTGCTGCATCATTATCGTCAGTAGAGAGATACCTGACGGTGCAGAGAAAGGAAAGACTCTACAACTACAAAAAAACTTTATGGTGCGTAATTTCTGCGTCAGCTATATTTGAAATCATTAATTGATCTTTGCTCACCATGCTACATTTGATACATATTTAGTACAATATTTATCTAAAGATACTATTTTAATTTGATTCATATGCATTGTAATTGGTACACTATACTATGCCATTTGTACCAATGAACAATAAGCATTTCAATTGTTGAAAAGCAATCTTTATATTTTCATCGTTGATGACGGTTCAGAATGTAACTTATGGATTATTTCTGAATAGATGAGCTGTTATTGTTACGAGAAACGCCCTTATAATTTTCAACGATGGTCGTATTAACCTGTCCTATAAGCATGTATAAATTATTGTAAAAACCTTGTCTTTTCAGCATTCTTCTGTCACGCTAGGTTGATAGACGTCTCCCGATTCTTTTCCAGGACTGCAAACTCAGTAAGGTAGTCAGTGGTCTTGTATTTACACAGCAAAAGCTTTTCACAGGGTGTAGATTTTTCGGTAGCTAGGTTGGCTTCACGTTAACAATGTTGACGAAAACAGGACGAGTGGTGGTGATTGCGCTGATTTAAACCGCAAGAGAGAACAAATGATTGTCTAGACCTTTCTCAAGACAATAGGTCAGCTTATCGGACAGAATTTGATTGGAAATTATTAGAATCCAATCTCCAAGGAAGCATTACAACTGTTGTCTACCAGTTCCCAGACCAATATGCATGTGATCAATTTTTAAAAAAAATTCACTAGATATTTATATATTTCTGTCCGATATACAATGACCTATTTTCTTGAGAAAAGTACAGACAATTATTTGTTTTCTCTCTCGGTTTAAACATCAGCGCAATCACCAAAACTCGTTCTGCTTTCGTCGACGTTTTTTAACGGAAAGCCAAGCTACCGAAAGCTCTACAACTTGCGAAAAGCTGTTGCCGTGTAAGAACAAGAACACTGAATACCTTTCTGAGTTTGCAGTCCAGGGAAGAAATCGAGAGACGTATATCAGCCGTACGTGTCAGAGGAACCCTGAAAAGACAAGGCTTTTACAATAATTTATAACATACTTCGCATAATTCCACCAGGTGCCATTATACCGCCACCTCAAAAAACGTTGTTACAGAGGCCTTCTCAAGATTGTCTTTAACATCTAAATATCTGAATTGTATTACATTTAAGATATTTAACATTCGGTATTCAAGACATTCTTAGGAAGACCTCCATACTAACGTTTTTGTCACGTGGCGGTATTATGGCACCTGGTGGAATTATGATAGTCGATGTTACATGCTTATAGGACAGGTTAATGCGACCGTCGTTGTAAATTATGAGGGCGTTTCTTGTAAAAATATTAGCTCATATACTATTCAGAAACAATCCATATTTGACATTTTGAACAGTCATCAACGATGAAAATATAATCAAGATCGCTTCTCAAAAAGGGAAATTGGTCTATTGTTTATTGGTACCAATGGCATAAACTATCATGAACAAGAACATTCTATGTCAAGTAATTACGTCACAGTACAATAATGTAAAGTTCGGATTGCACTGTCTTTGTCTGGTTCACATCGCACCGATGATGTTTTGTTTCATTCTGTACCGTAGGGCTGGGTACCGGTACAGAAACTTCAGGTCCATGTCCGGTTCAGATCCAGAGGATCAGGTCCAGGTCCGGACCTGAACCTGGAGCTGATTCAGTATGTGAAAACTTGTGAATGGACAAGACTCATAAAGGTCCATTTCGCTGCAAAGAAATTTATACTTTGGAGTATTCGACTCCCACTGGCGTCTTAAACCCTACAAGGCTAACTGCCTCTCTACCATTGGCTGTAGACCTTGGTAGGAACGACTATAGACTCTACGCTCCTTCACTCTTGTTATTTCTTCGACCGGTAAGCCACAAAACGTGTGAATGTCTGATCATTTAGTCTATTCATTGTCCAATAGGTCCAACATCCGGTCCACCACATTTTTTCAGGTCCGGTTTTTCCGGACCGGTCCAATAAGAAAAACTGGTTTTGTACCGGTGCACTGTACCGGTACCCACCCCTATTCTGTACTGATGAATACGACAGATAGTCGCCGAAACGTCTACGGAAGAATTAAAATGAAGGTTGTGAAACGAAGAAGACTTTGTTCAATTGATCTACCAACCTGATGAAACTATTTACGGATATAATGTGCCAAGTAGAATACAGAAGAAGCCGCTTATTACACGGCCTATTTGCCAGTGCGTTTCGTGCAATTATCCGGCTGGTGCAATAATGCAAAGTTATCTAGCTGGGTTTGGGATTTTGGGATTCCGTGCAATTAACAGAGGAGTGCGTTAATCCTAAACTTAATGTCGCATTTACGAGATCAATTTAATATTTCCAATTTAGCTGACGCAGAAAAAATTGAGTACTATAAAGTGTTTTTGTTGTTGTTTTAGTTAGTTTCAGACTCTTTCCTTTCTCTTCACCGTCAGGTATCTCTCTACTGACGATAATGATGCAGCAAAGTAAGAACCAGACAACTTGTGGGGTTGTAGTGTCTGGTCCTACTGCACAGCCGCAACCCATACAGACTCAGTCGTTGGATGTCAGCGTTGATCTCACACCAGGAAGAGATACTGCCATGTCTGAAGATGTATACGAAAATGTCGATGATGTGGCTGAAGATGTATACGAAAATGACGATGATGTGTCTGAAGATGTATACGAAAATGACGATGATGTGTCTGAAGATGTATATGAAAATAATGATGGTGTGGCTGAAGATGTATATGAAAATAATGATGGTGTGGCTGAAGATGTATATGAAAATGATGATGGTGTGGCTGATGATGTATATGAAAATGATGATGATGTGGCTGTAGGTGTATATGAAAATGATGATGATGTGGCTGAAGATGTATATGAAAATAATGATGGTGTGGCTGAAGGTGTATATGAAAATAATGATGGTGTGGCTGAAGATGTTGATGAAAATGATGATAGTGTGGCTGAAGATGTTGATGAAAATGATGATAGTGTGGCTGAAGATGTATATGAAAATGATGATGGTGTGGCTGAAGATGTATATGAAAATAATGATGATGTGGCTGAAGATGTATATGAAAATAATGATGATGTGGCTGAAGATGTTGATGAAAATGATGATAGTGTGGCTGAAGATGTTGATGAAAATGATGATAGTGTGGCTGAAGATGTATACGAAAATGATGATGATGTGGCTGAAGATGTTAATGAAAATGATGATGGTGTGGCTGTAGGTGTGTATGAATATGGCGTTGTCGACGATGACCAGGATTTAAACGAACCATCTGAGGGCACCAATCATCCATCAGGTGAGTCATAATCAACTTTCGACGTACAAAGAACATAACTTTAGCTTTAGATTACATTCCAGATCTAGAATTTGACAGAGGATCTAAAATTATATTAGAAAGTAACTATGTAGCTTATTTAGAACACTTTAAAAGATTTATTACTGTAAGAAGGTTCTTAAAATTGCCCAAATAGTACATAACGTAGATGCTAACCGGCCTCTGTTCCCTGCTTCCTGTATTGTTGACTTCGCAGCTGGACAGTAGTGGCGTTTTTGTAGGAGCTGGCGTACAAATATATTTTTTGCCTTGGTAGGATGTGTAAATTGCTCTCGTCCCAGCCTCTTCACTGAACCAGTTACAAAATAATACATCATGTTTAAACATGTTAAGAATGTTTCTAACAATTTTCAATACCTGAGTAAACATTTAGAAAGCAAAAAAAGGTTGGAAATTTAAAAAAAAAAATGTTATTTCATGTCATGTCAGCTATCATGCGATTATTTTCATAAGTTTGAAACTTATTCCTTGCTGCAGATGAGGGACCTGCTCATCGCGTCCTAAACTGTCCCTCCCGCTCATGCGCACTGCTGGTTTGTGCAGTCATCACGGCATCCGCTGCAGTAGCAATGATCCTGTCAGGAGTCTTCATTACTGGGCCTCTGAAATCCCGTCCGTCCAGCCCTCCCTATACTACTACGCAGATCAGGAATATCGAGGTGAATAGTTTTATGATTGTTTGCACTACCTTGCCTTGCCTTATACACAACGGTACCCCATATATTGCTTTACAAATTGTGTTCTGAACTGATTGTGTTCAGAAAGGCAAAAATGGGGTGGGGTGGGGTGGGTGGTTTGTAAAAGTGCCTGCAACAACTTTGACGTCATATAACTCCCAAACGACTTGTGCTAGGGCAACCAAACTTGGTGACTTTTCCCAAAATATTGTTGTACAAAATTTATATTTTTTCGTGTTGCTATGGCAACGGGTTTCTGAAAGGCAAATTTGAGAAAAATTCACTAATTTTGGTTTAAAGAATGCGATTTTAAGATTTCTTACTAAATTACACTTGTTTTCATATATATTTAATATCTGACATATCTTATTGTGGCCTTATGGGATGCCTACAATTCAAAGCCCAGTCTGGATAGCGTTAAGAGAACAGTAATTAAAGTCAAAGTCAATTAGAGGATATTCGAACAAACTAACATTTGACATCTAATGCCACTTTAATTATTTTAATAAAAATCTACGTAGTAAATGGTTTTCGTCTTTTTAATGTGCTTCTGGCTCCAGTGTCCTGCGCCTGGCGAAAAAAAGTACGGGAAACTAACATAAGTACTGCTTCCACAGGTTTTCTCATCGACTGCATACATCAACACAGCCAAGACAACTGTTGAATATGTCACAACCACAAGAAAGAACTTACGTACCACTATCAGCAAGGAAGGTGAAGGTACATTTTTTTTTAAATTATCGATACATTGAAAAATGATATCTTTTACATATTGAAAAATTAATATGTATAAGAAAGAAAACAGATAACTGAAATACAATTCTGGACCGGATTATCAGTTGCCGGTGTCTTCTGGGGGGGAACTCCTTTCTTAAGGTTTGCTCAAGTCATATAGCACTCTGTGTTAACCATATGTCGCATAACGCTCGAACGGCTTAAGCTAGAGCCACTAAATTTAGTGACTTTTTCCAAAATTTAGTTGGCGACAAAGTTGGGAACGTTTTCCTATTTTGGGCGTTGCTATGGCAACCGGTTGTTAAAAGGAATTTTTGATGAAAATCGTTAATTTCGGTTCTAACAATGTATTTTTCGGGTTAACTTACTACATTGAATCTTATTTTGCATGACTAGAATCTTATGTGTTTTAGTTGATTTTAACATTAGTATAATAAACCATGCATAAATTACGCTATTTCAATGACGTCATCGGGCAAAATCCAAGATGCCGGACCAGTGGCCCAGACCAACCATAACTAGCTTATTATCCTTAAAATCTGTAACTTATAATTAGTACCTTTTTTTATTTCATATAAAACAATCAAGTAAACGTTTTTAGTCTATTTAGGATTTCTTTCGGTTCTTTGCTGAAAAAAAATATATTTTTGAAAATTAAAGTTGACAATGCGTTTAACGAGAAAAGGTGTACTAGACCGTCCTATTTTTCTGTTATCTAGACTTGCCGTTACATTTTATGTGGCATACCTTGAAGTTTTATGGGAATGCCCTTTTTTCATGCTTTCGGCCAATAGTAATAATTGATGGCCTCCTAATGACGTCATATTACAATGTTACAATGACGTAAAATTTCTTTCACTTTTCATATTTTACGTCTAAGCCATTCCCTGAAATTTTAGTCACATAATAAGTCGTTTGAGTTAGAGGACCTCAAAAGCCACCTAAAAGTATCGGTCTGAATAGGGATAATGGTATCTATGTTATTTTTTATACTTGAATGTAATTTAATCTGTGACGGTAGTCAACATAATGTTACAATTTTAAGACCATATATCGGTGCACAAAATAAAGCGCTTCCCTCGACAGAGACGAGGGCCGATACCGATTGCCAATCACCTTTAACTAATCTCCAACCAGATCCTACAATGGCATAAGATAGTACTAAACTGGCCAAGGAGTGTAGTCTTGTAGCGAAACACACTCCTAGGCCGGCTTTACTCCTCTGCCAGCTTTTGATACTATCTTATGCTACTGTAGGATCTGCTTGGACCCTTTGACCCTTTGCTGACGTCACACTTCCGTTCAGGATAGGTGACTAAGGCTCTGGGTCATTTCAACTTGAGAAGGATCAGAGGACTCAGATCGCAAGCTTGTTGGTAAGCGCTTTATTTTGTGCACGGATATATGGTCCTAGAATTATAACATGATGTTCTATTGTCGTTTTAGGGACGAAGAAAGATGGTGGAGAACGTCACGTCATCACGTTTGGTGGGCGGGGATCGACACTGGGGAAGTTCGCTCGCCTAAGTGGAATTGCTGTATCTTCTAGGAACGAGATATTTGTAGTTGACCATAACAACGATCGCGTCCAAGTATTTAACATGAATGGGGTTTACATCCGTCATTTTTGCCTTGCCGCCAGGCAAGGCTTTACGCCAGCTTTCTTCCTTGGACGGACGGACGGACCTGTTAACCTTGCTCTTCCAAAGACCCTTTCAAAGGCCCTTCCAAATCGCCTTTCTCATGGACAAGTTTGACGGCTTAGGCAGACAATGGTACATCCCTGTTGAATTTTAAACCGTCCATTTTACGTATTTGTTTCTGTTTGCGGTCGGTTCTAAAAGCACTTAATATTTGGTTACATTGAATAAATGAAGCGTTTGTATGGGAAAATTCCAAATTCATTTGGAGTGACATAAAATCAAGTGCATTATCTCGCAACAAGAATTGCATTAGCTATTCATAAAGATGAAACAATTTCCAAATCAGGCTAATAAATTGTATGTGAATATATAAGTAGCCATGACGTCATCAAAACGTTGGAGAGGCCTTCCGAGACCGCAGCAAAACGCTAACGTGAGTTTAGGAGAGCGCCAGCTCAAAACGTCACACGAGAAGTCGCAATAGATAATATTTAGGATCATTTTGTTATATCGCTGTGGCTATTGACACACTGAGTGTGCCTATAGCCTAAACAGGCTATTGACACACCGAGATTCCAGCCAGCCAATCAGAGCTTGTAACATGCCTTTCCCGACATTATTTTGCCAGGCTCTCGTCTCATTACAAACTTTTCACATAAGTAACAGTTGTTTAGACATTTTTCGGAGGATTAGACATTAGAATCTTTGAATCTTGGAATGAACGGACGTATTCAAGTTATGCCTTAGATTTGGATACCTGTTAATACAAGTTGGTACTGTGAATGTTAGCATGGCGTAGGTTAGCGTGATTAGTCGCCACACTGCCGACCCCGGTTCGAACCCGCCTAGTGAAAGTTTTTTTTTTTCAATTGTCCTTTTACCTTTTTACAACATCCATTTGATATAAGAATATTTTCGTCATGCGACCAGAACCATGAAAACCCACCTTTGGGACTTTTTGGTCTGCATTTTCAAGAGTGCATGTTTAGGTAACAGTTACGTTTATTTTTTTCAGCCGCAGAATCCACCCGCTACGTTCTTATTTTGGACGGTACACTCATTATTTCTTTTAAATTGGACCAGGGACCCCTGAAATAATAAAATGTGGGGTTTTCAAAGGATAAAAGCTCCTTGGGTTTTCTAACCATAATTCTGCGGTATTTTTGCTCAAAATTCACGCCGTCGAAGCATATATTTCCGCGCCGCTATGTCATCCAAACATATCGGTTGATCTCGCTATGACGCTACAAAGTTCTTTCAAAATAATGAAAGTAAAACAACAACTATAACTTCGCTTCACTTGTGATATCAGTTTTGAGGCCGCAAATTCTCCCTAACGGCAGGAATTCGTCGGCAAACACAGCTGAAAACGTGTTCCAACATGGTCACATGCGGTGTTTGCATGGTACTAAATATAGTTAGCTCATTTGCATACTTGTGACTGGCTACATGCGGCCTATACCGTAAACACGTGAAAAAGATCGTATTTTGGGTTGATGATGGGCACAGAATGCCATTTGTATTTTCAGAGTGTTGCCTTTCAAATATAATCGTAAGATTTTCTCATTTTCGTGGTTTCTAGTGTCAAAATTTTAATAATACGTATTTAGCAGACAAGCAAATTATCCTTACTGCACGCCAAGGCACAGCATTTTGCCTTGCCGGGCTTGAAGTGCCGACCTACCTTTTCCTGACGATATTCCTACCACGCGGCAAGGCACAGCTTTTTTAAAAAGATTTCTTGTTTGACAACTGTCCCCGGGAAACCTGGCAGGAACATGGTTCCTGAGGATATCTCAATTGACGGCAATGATAACCTGTGGGTAGTGGGCAAGCTGGTATTTGTTGGCTCCTATGCTGTACAATATCACAGGGATGGTCAAGCTTTGGCTAAGATTGGGATTCCAAACAACATAGTCTCTCGTGCTATTGCGGTGGATGTGCAAAGTAACAAAATTCTTGTCACTAATAAAGACATAGGCAGCTGTGATATAAACATATTTCATTCGAACGGTAATTTTGTGAGGAAGCTACATTTAGGGGTTTCATGTTCACCGTCAATCGCCGTCAATGGGGATGGAAACATTCTTGAGATAGAAAATAACATTGTTCACGTGTTTAACCAGACAGGACATCTTCTGTACAATTTTGGGGGTGAGGGAAGGGATAATGGTGGGCTGACATATCCCCGAGGTGTCTGTACGGACATGTCTGGTCATATCTTGGTGGCAGATCAAGGAAACTGGCGTGAAAAGGGTTGGGTGTCCATGTATACAAGTCTAGGAACATTTGTTCGCAAAGTGGCTACTGGATTGTGGAAGCCACATCGTATTGCAGTAGGACCAGAAGGACAGCTGGTAGTCACTGATGAAGGAGATCACACTGTAACTATCTACAGCACGTACTAAATCTATTGGAATAGAAAGTTTTTCCGTCAAGATGTAAAGGAGAACAATGTGTAAAAAAGGCAAGGAGTGATGAATTCCATTTTCTTGTAGATTAACAGGCCTATCGTAAGCCTTAAGCGTGGTTTTTGATTTTGAAATGGTCAATTTTTATTAATATAACAAACACGTACATGGCCAAACATGTTTTGGGTCTGTTCATAAGTAGTCTTCAATGTTAGAGAATACAACTATGTTAAGCGGCATAGTTGAGCTATATTACAATCTTTTGACACGACAAAAGTACTAAGCTGCCATTGGCTTATTGTCGACGGCGGTCAGTGACCTGCTAGCAGCCATCTGATTGGTCCTTGCTAGAAACCGACAGAAATCTAGTGCATGTCAAATAGTGTACACGGGGGGCTGGGGGGGGGGGGGGCTCTCCTAAAGTTTTCCTTCCCCTTGCTGTAACTGTATTGCACTGGATGCATCATGCTCAAGCTTTCCCCGCATCTTTAATTTATTTGTTACCCCTTGTCGAAAACACGTCTGCATTCTTTATCGGTCATCCTACCCTACACAGCACTTTCCTACATGTATTACGACGAATGTGGTAAGTGTACAGATTTCCAACGTCGAAGGGGACAGCAACCGACAACTACTAAAGCCCCCTTTACAACTCAAGAATTTAGCTCGGATGAGTGGTCAGCGAGCTCTAAATTACGAGGAGGTATGAGCCTGATGCCGACAAAGAAACTCTGCCATTTGTTCGTAGGCATCAGGGTCATTCCTCCTCGTAATTTAGAGCTCGCTGACAACTCGGCCGAGCTAAATTCTTGATTTGTAAAGGGGGCTTTACCACAGTATTATCAAGTCAACGTTTTCGGTATGGATTCGGTACAATTGATATACATGCGTATCTTTACGATGTCCGAAAACAAACCATTTGATGTCCCTCCCTTAGATCCATGGTGCAGTCGAGTTGTGTGAAGTAACTTGTCGAGTATTGGGCTCGGATACTAGAGGTCCCAAATTCGATACCCGCCATGCCCGACTTCGGTCGGGGAGATAACATGAGCCTGGGTAAAATACTACCTTTACCTTCTGTCTGTATTTTGTATGAGGCACTGTTAAATGTACAACACAACACGCTGTATTCCGTATCACCCGAGGTACCAGCCCAACCGCGGGCAGGATCGCCCGAAGGCCGGTGGGCGATCCGACCCGCGGGAGGGCTGGGACCAAGGGTGATGCGGAATACACCGTGTTGTATTTTATTTATGTCATACCCACCTGAGAAAACAAGTATTTCGATGCGAAATGCGCCAGAATTTGCTTGTGTATGTATGTTCATACAACAACAACATTTGACCCTCCATGGTACAGTCGCCAGTTCACCCCGCCGGGACATTCACCTTTGAACCCAGCACATGATCAACAGGTGGTAACGTTAGTATAGTACACAAACATGTCGGGGCAAGTCGCCATGAAACATTTCCTTCTCCTTCTCCTCTTGGTCAGTTCTGTGGCTAAACCTACCACCAAGGAAGTCTCTTCTAAGGCATGGCTCATAGAAAACAGCGTGGAGTACAGTCAGATCATATTCAACCCGGCGAAGAACAACTTCTTAGCCCTTGGCAGCAACCCCCATGTCTTCGACGTGATAGACATGTCCTCCGGTAAGCCTTCGAACTCGCTGCGGTTCGCACTGCCCCTCCCCGGGCAGATGCTAGCCGTGGAGCCCGATGGAGCTCTCGTGGCGGTCGCGCACAACTCTTACGTCAGTTTCATCGTCCTGGGAGCCACCGTGCCCTACATGAACACGTACACGGTGCCGGTCGTCGAAACGTCCGGCATGGTGGTGGTGAACAGGACGGTCTGTATCTGGCCGGGCTATGGACAGTGGACAAACGTCGTTTGTGTTTCTCATGGCGGCACGTACGAAAGGTACTATAACTTATCATTCATCTATAATATAGTTAGTCATTAAAGGTGGTATCTCACTGCACGTGGGGCACCGTTGTGGCACTGCGGGCTCGAAAGATTACACAGCGAATTTTCTTACGGTTTGTGTATTTTCTTGTCTTCTTATTCATACTTGTATTACACAATATCTAAATTATAAAAATCGGCGAAAATAACACAACAGTGCCGCAGTGAACGAACCCCGCAGTGCCGCACAGGTGACCCAAGTGCAATGAGATACCACCCTAACTACGAATAGCTGCCAAGTCTTTAGAGTTCTTGCAGTTGTAAACCTGTGGTCTGAAGAAGGTAATAATTTACATGTATTGTTGCCGGAAACACGCAAAAACACGCCCCCACTCCTCATCGGTCATTGGCCCCTACATAAATTTGTCATCTTCTGAAATTATTACTGTGCTGGGTGTTTAATTTTCTAAATATCACCTGTTTCGATTGCTTATGATATAGGATGCATGGGAGCTTCGTGGTGGTATCGGTGGCATATAACAATCATGTGACCCTCATAACTTATAGCATAGTACTCTTATTTTCAAATGGTAACATTGAGAGGTAAAGGTAAATAAAGGCTTGGTAATAGCATGGGCTTTCACCCCAAGCCAGTGTGTGACGTTAACGTAGCAGGTTGATGAAAACGATGTAACTATTAAATAATTTATACTGTATAACGAAGGTAGAACCCTCTAGCATCAGAGGTTAGGCTCCGATCTGGCTCGTATTTTTAATGTGCGCACTAGCTTATAAACAAAGGGACGTACGCTGGTAAAATAGAAAGCCCGACAAGAGCGTCTAGAAAGAATGTAAAAAACCTAGTCGGTGCCTAATGTCTGCTTGGAGAATAGACAGAAAGAAAGTATAAAATATAGGGAAAGAAAATTGCCTGGTCAGCGTTCTCATCCTAAAAGAGATCCGAGCCAAAAACTAAACGGCTGCATGGACGCGTGTTTGTAGCGGTGAGAAATTCCCTTTTAGCCAGTCGAACTCATCTCAAAAGTTAGATTGGTGAAAGTTTGTTTGGAACTGAAGAAATTAGCAGGTAAAGTTGGGTAGCCGCGCGCTATGTCGGAGGTACACAGTCCTTGATTCTGAGTGATGCGGTTGACTGGTGGCAGCTAAAAAGTGCCTGTTACTGTGCTTGGCTAACTGCATTTTGCAAATGTCATAAAAAAGACTGTGTGTCTAGAGGTTGTTGGGAATTTTTTTACATGATGAATGGTGAATGTGCTCAACAAAGAATGAATAATATCAATATATCACAAGTACTGTTCATTATGAACGCGCCCATTTTAAACACGTATTATAACATAGAAGTCTATGGGAAGAAGAAACAGATCAATGAGACCTTACTGTTGGTCTTCTTCCCCTTTTCTAGGTGCCCTTACCAGATCTACGGCGGTGCCCTTGCGTTCCTCCACCCCAACAGGAAGTGGGTGTACTCCCCTAACACTGGAGTGTCTCCGCAGTCTGTCAACAAGTTCATGGTCAACTCCACCTGTGTGTATCGGCTGTGAGTTCCTTCGCCAATAAGCTAATGTTTTCAGCGACGTTTGTGGTTGGGTGTATCTGTTTGTTTATGTGGGGACAGCCAAACTTGCGGATGGATCCGTATGAGATTTGTTGTCGGTAAAACGAAGGATAAGTTCGATTTTGCACATCCTATTCCACTGTTTTCTCCCATCAGTTAACCATATTTGCGATTATCATTTTGAGCCACAGTCAAATGATCTGACCATTTAAGTAATATAGGGTTTGAGGAAAATGTGACGTGCCAGATATTTCTTTCATATGGCGTTTAGATATGTCGAGTTATTGCGAGTTTTCTGTTTACCTTCAAGGGAAACATATTGTTTTTCCCACGTTTCTTTCTCCTCTTCTTCTCCAAACAAATAAGGTTATTAACCTGTACCAGATGGCTGTCACCATGGTTACTGGAGGTTACACCAAATTACACAATGTAGCACGTGGCAGCTAGGAGAGATTCGGAGGTCATCGTACACAGAGCAGTACTTACTAATAGTTAGATTATGTGATGGCAAAATTATGTATATGCCTACAGAAATAATCGTCTTATACTTCTTTTATGTTTTGATGTGTGATGATAGAATTATCAACTTTAGATACTTCTTAATTCAACTTGTCTTATAGATGGGAAAACCCAAACTTTGGAGAGTACTACTACGGACGGCACTGGTGGTTTTCCTATGAAGGTAGTCGGGCTTTCCTCGACAATGGCTTGACTCTCACTGCGTCGGACGACCAAAACACAGACATGGAAGTCCACGGCTACTTCAATGCAAGCACTGGGTAAGCTGTTATCTGTATACTCCTTTTTTGTGTAGACGTAGGTGAAGCAAATCCTGACTAAAAAGGCAACATTTTCCAGAAAATGCAGGATGTTTCCCTTCCCTCGAAACTATACCGTAAGGCTCGCCCCTGAGGCGTCACCAAAAATCAAAACAATTTATGCGATTTGCTTCATTCATTGAAATAGCTACTGCGATAATAAACATTTTTTAACATGATTTTTTTTGGGCATACAATGTAATATGGGGCATTGTTCTTGACAAAATGAATGTCTTCTTGTGCATTTAGTGACATAGATGCAACATAGCCATTTAAAGAAAAAGTTATAATCATGGTACTAAGTATACGTCTTCGGGTACGTGCGTCTGTGAACACAATAACTCAATAGTGGCTGGTAGATTGTCTTGACATTTAATACGTCGATTGGTCTTGATGAGACCTTAAATCTTTAGATTTTGGGCCCCCTAGCGGCAAAATATGGTACTGTGGCAGAACTTCCGCTTTTTACAGCTGGTGGAGTACATGTACAATATTATTCAGCTACCAATAAATCTAGACATAATGCCGTTGAAGAGATTCATCAGTACATTCATATTATATTGCTGGCTATCAGTCCATCTTGATCACGGAGTGACCCAGTTCTCGCGAGTCTTGACCTAGTTGTCGCAACTCTTGCGAGAACTGAGTCACTCCGTGATCAAGATTGACTGATAGCCATCGAAAATTTGGAGGTACGTGTGTTTACCTTTAAAAAGTAGTCACTGATTGATGGAAATTCTATAAACAGAATATAATGCCGATTTCAAATATACTTGTATGAAAAATAATGTGACTCTATTTCAGGAATAACCCTCACATCTGGGTGAGCCAGTCCCCCGGAGACCAGTACTACATCGCTGGTCTGAAACCTGATACCTCTGACGTCATACTGTACACCTGGCCGTACCTCATGCCTACCCGAACACTCCCCTTCCCTGTACCTGATGACCCCAAGGCCACCAACCCACAACCCCTGCAGGTCCATTACGCTGATGATGGCAGGCTGTACACTGTGGGGAAGTATGGGCAGGGTGGGGAGATATGGGGCCTTGGGTATATCGAGTTTAACTGAGATAACTGAGAACCCTTAGCATACTATGGGTGCCCATTTTCACTAGATGACACTAACAGTAAGTACATGGAAAGAAAGAAACAAATTCTGGGCTACATGGTTTTAGTATGCATTTTATGGACCGCATATTGTATTTTGTAACATGGAAATAATAATAAACATTTCAAGGAAAAGAAGTAATGTTAACAAGACAATGATGGATACAAAAGGCATTTTGAAGTTATTGCAGTACATGTCTTATTCTGATTTTGTTACTCATCATGCGATACACATAGAGAAACTGAAATTAATTCGGAAAATAACTCTTAACTATCAAGGCCCTCCGCAAAATATGTTTATGGTTTCTTGTCATACCAAACAAATTATATCTTTCAATACAGACATGATCTACAAACCTTTAATTCTGTATATGTCTGGCTATTATTTTTCAACCACACTGACACTACAGTGATTCCTGTAGAAACTCTGTTGAAGAAGAAGTTCAAGTTTCATTCAGTCAGTTTCATTACATACCCCAAAACCATATGGTAACAATATAATACTAGGACTCGAAATACATTTTGGGTCAATATGAAAAAAAAAATGCATAAAAAAATCACATGCACAACTAAATGTAGTGAAAGTTCTATCTTCTCTTCTTCTTTTCATTATATGCCCAATTGCATTTTGGCAAAAACTAACATGCAGTTTAGAAAATTTCTATGCAAAAACAGGTAGTACTCAATAAAAGCAGTGTAACAGTCAGTTTCTGTGCTTCTTTGTAAATGTGAGTGTACGAAATAAAACCTGTGAAACAGTCAATTTCTGTGTTTCTTTTGAAAATGTGTGAGTGAGTATGACCTAGTTGTACTGTTGGCAACGACAATTTTCTTCAGTGCAAATCTGGACTGAAAATGTGTGTCGTTCCAATCTTCACAATGTGCACAAAGTTGCATATTCATGCGGCATTTCGAGTACAGACTATCAATATTTAAACATAGTCTTGGCTGCGTTGTGATGCTTCTGATGTTGTCAGTTAGGAGGGTCATGATGTGGTGGCTACTGCTGAATTAGTGACTGCATTTCCATCATGGACCTTCTTCAACTGCAGAAACAAAGAAGAAAATGTTCTGTTCAGTTAGCAAGAAAAAAAGGCTACATAAAATCATTGTGTTTTCCAGTTTATGGCAATAAATGAACAACCAATGGATTCACATAGTCTATCATATACTAGAGATGGGTATCAGTACCAAGGACAGTACCAAAAAATCATTTAGGTAGAGGTTCAGTATATAGGAACATCAATGCACTGGTACTCTACCTGAAAAGACATCAAATTTTGACTTATTTTGTTACCAAAAACTTGATAATCATGAAGATGAAAACTTATATTTTAAAAACTGTATGGGTGTTGACATTAGGATCCTTTCAAAAGAATGGTTTTCTGCATAAATAGCTTAAGCCCAAAACATTCTCTTAAATGTTTCATCATGATTGAAGGCCACAGGATACTTTGTTCAAGCCTGGTATAGGTACAGCTCTAGACCTGTGCCATAACCCTAAAGTGTATAGTCTATGGTATTACATGTCTAAAAACAATGCAGAAGTAAAAGGAGTTAACTGGTTCATGGCATTTTCAAATAACTAGGAACAATGAGGAAGTGAAAGGACTTACCTGATCCATAAAGTCCCCCAGATCCCTTCTCATGGCATAGGCATCCTCTCCATCTGCG
>NW_023365732.1:0-6399 GCF_000003815.2 Branchiostoma floridae
AAAGAAATGATTTCTTTAAAAAGGTATCCATCTGGTTAAATTGCCATGACCCAATTAATCTACTCTGCGGAGGAGATATGAATTGTGTACAAAATCCCCTCGTGGACAAAAAAGGTGGTAGAGCTGACACAGCCCTAAGATCAGTTACAGCTATGAAAAACCTATGTTCTAAGTTAGATATGTGTGATGCCTGGAGGTCAGTGAATCCTGACACCCGACAATATACATGGAGGAACTTGGCCCAAAATGTGGCATGTAGACTTGATTATTGGCTCATCCATAAAAGACTAGTAGAAAATATAGAAAAATGTGACATTAGACCTGCTATTCTTACTGATCACCAGGCAGTCTTTCTAAAGCTCAGGTTCAATAGAAGCTCTAGAGGCCCTGGGCTCTTTAAACTAAATGTGACCCTTTTAGAAGATGAAGAGTATGTCTCAGAAGTTTTTGATATAATAGAAGAACAGAAAAACAGTAGCATCAAATCAAGTAGAGATAAACTAGACATGTGCCTTATAAAAATATCAGAGTTCTCCAGACAATACGGAGCAAAGAAAGCTAGACAAAACAGGGCACATATGGAAGATCTTGAGAGACAATTATGTCATCTCACAACTGTAATTGATGGAAATCCAACAAATGAAGACATCCTGACCTATAAGCAAGTTAAATCTAATCTAGAAAATCTTTACAAGAAAAAGTCCCATGGTGACTATATTAGGTCTCGAGCCAAATGGAGAGAAGAAGGGGAAAAACCGTCTAAATATTTCTTGAATCTGGAGAAAAAACGAGGCATAGAAAAGGAAATCGACTGTTTGTATATCGAGGGAAAGGAAGTGACAGACACCACAGAAATCCTTAACGAATGTACCAATTATTATCGTAAACTCTACCAGGAAGACAATGTAGACAATGCTAAAATCGATGAATATCTACAAAACATACATCTCACCAATATGCTAGACCAATCTGATAAGGAATTTCTTGACAAAACTATTACCAAAGAAGAATGCAAAGAAGCCCTCTTTGCCATGAATCTAAACAAAAGCCCTGGACTAAATGGTATCCCACCTGAACTACTTAAAAAGTTTTGGCCTGCTATAGGTGATCTTATCTATGATTGCATACAAGAAACCTTAAGCAAAGGGAAGATGTCGGTACTACAAAGACGTGCAGTAATAAGACTCATACATAAAAAGAATGAGCGAAAGTATCTAGAGAACTGGAGGCCTATAAGCCTTCTGAATGCTGAGTATAAAATCTTTGCCCATATATATGCAAACAGACTGAAGAAAGTACTACACAAGTTGATTGACCATGACCAAACTGCATATATTAAAGGAAGATTTATTGGACAAAATGTGCGCCTGATCAAAGACATTATTGACTACACAGAAACTCAAAACTTACCTGGAGCGGTCATCTTTTTGGACTTTGCGAAGGCTTTCGATTCTATTAACAGACAATTCATGTGGAAAGTACTGCAAAAATTTAATTTTGGCCCTAGCTTTATCCATGCCATGCAATGCATGTACAATGACATCAGCAGTAATATTATCAATCAAGGCTGGATGTCTGAATCCTTCCCACTTAACAAAGGTATCCGCCAGGGATGTCCTGTATCTGCACTTCTTTTTATCTTAGCAGTAGAAGTTATGGCTGTGGATATTAGGAATGCACATGATATAGCTGGAATAAAAGTTAAAGACAATTCTAATGACTCTGTTGAAGTTAAAATATCTCAAGTAGCCGATGACACCACCTTATTTGTATCCGATATTGCATCCATGGAAAATGCCTTTAGACATATTCAAGATTTTTGTACTGTTTCAAGCCTAACTTTAAATGTTAAGAAATGTGAAGGATTATGGATTGGAACTTATGTTGATACACAAGACACTCCCCTAGGTATATCGTGGCCTAAAACCCCAATAAAATCATTAGGAATATACTTCTACAACTCTTCCCTACACCATGAATGTGAACTGCTAAACTGGGAGAAGAAGATTGAAAGATTGAAAAATACACTACAAGTATGGAGATGCAGAAATCTAACCCTATATGGAAAAATCACTATCATTAAGTCCCTAGCACTGTCTCAGATAACACATAGCATGGCTATGATTGTTACACCACCCTGGGTTATTACAGCTGTGAAAAAGGAAATCTTCAACTTTTTATGGAAAGGTAAAAAAGACAGAATCAAAAGAGATGTGATAAGCCAGCCCATTGAATTGGGAGGACTAAATATGTTAAACCTAGATTACCAGAAAAATGCACTTCTATCACGTTGGATCTATAGGCTAACATCAGAAGACAATTGTAGATGGAAAGCATTACCCCTACTATACCTCAGTTCTTTTGGCCCTAATAACCTCATATTAGGCATGAACTTTAAAACTGAAAGTGATGGCCCAGACCTAAACAATATTCCCACTTTTTATAAACAAGTCATACTATCCTATCACAAAGCTGACAAAGTAGATGACATGAAACCCCATAACCTTAGAGACCAGATAATATGGTGCAATGAAAATGTGAGATCCCAGGGTAAAACTCTCTTCTTCCCTCAATGGATTAAGGAAGGAATCATCTATGTGAAAGACTTATTCCCAAACGGACGATTCCTCTCGACAGATAACCACCCAACGCTTAGTCATAGACCCAGTACTTTAATTGAACGCATTACTTTATATCAAGCTATACCCAGCACCTGGAAAGATTCTATTAAAGGTGCTATAGACTCAGTTGACCGCCCAATACATCCTGTTATCCCAACCCCACATCTGCTTGAACCAAGAACAAAAATGAAAATCAAGACAAAATCCTGCAAATCACTTTATACTGCTCTCGTTCAGAAACATGCAGTAGTTCCAAGCTGTCAACAGAAATGGCAGACACTTTTTGATATAGACTCTCTTAATTGGAAGAAGATTTGGAAAATGCTAGGTACAACTTCATGTAAAGAAACACAAATAGCAGAACTTAATTACAAACTACTTCATCAAATTTTACCATGTAGTGAGAAACTAAACAAATGGAAAATACAAGATGAAGTTGGTCTAGTAATTACTCCTATATGTATATTATGTGACAGTGGACATGTTGACAACTATAAGCATATGTTTCTGGAATGTAAAAGGCTAACTGACCTGTGGAACTTAGTACATACTTCTGTACCCTATAGCCCTAGTAACCCTTATATTGATTTTGAAGAGATTATACTAGGAAAGGTAAACCAGCCAATAAATGAAAATAATCTGAAGAGAAGAATACAAATAATATCTATAGCAAAGTGGGTTATCTTTAAAACATGGATCTTTTCTAGGAAGCTACCACAGCCCATTTCAGGTTATAACTTATCTTACATTTTCAACTGGGAAATCAAAAACAGACTGCATGATCTGTAATGTTTTTACTTCTATCTACTTAGGTACTAAAAATGTTTTTAGCTGTTAATATGCTCTTACTCTTAAAAACTGTTTAACCCATAGTAGATAAAAGATAGGTCAAGTCCAGTCTACTGTGTTATAACATACTGTGAACCATCCATTGTTAAAAAGATAAAGTCTTGATTGTAAATAATAACTTGTTGTTTTGTAACCATCTACATGTATCATAAATATTCCATGGCAACCATGGAAATCATATGGAGTATAGTAGTTGTACATAATAGTCTGTATATGTACGTGAGAAAAAGGCTTGTTATGTATGTGCGAAGATTTTCCCTATGCAATACCTATTGTACTTTTTATCACCACCTGTGCAATAGCTGTACTTGGTAGACATACTTGTTTCAACTTCCCTGTGCTGACCAAATGTACTCTTACCCATGTGATAGAAGACACATGTACTTATTATCACAACCTAGTCGGTTGATCGGGTTTACTGATTGATGCTGTGCTACACTCAATTGTGTAACAGCAAATGTAAATGTAACAGTACTGTGGTGGACTATCCTGTACTCTCTGCATAATTGCTGTGTATCAATATGTGTTGTTACCATGGGTACGGATATCTACATTTTTACATATGTACACTTAGGATTAGCCACTTATGTTATTTTATGTTAGTCCTGTGATAGGAGATACATGTACTTTATATCACGGCCAGTGTGCAATAGTTGTAGTTTGTAGAAATACTGGTCCTATTGTGCATGTACTCTAACTTCCTCATGCGATAGTGGGCACTAGTACTTTGTTTTACTCACAGTAGCTTGAGTACTTGTTGACAAATGTACTTTCTGTTTTTAAGAATAAAGCTTTAAAAAAAAAAAAAAAAAAAAAGAGACCGACCATCGGTGGGAATCGAGGGATAAATTTTCTGCTTTAATCTAGCACTATTTTAGAAGTTCACTTTCTTCAGAACAGAATGTTTTTGCTATATTTTCATATTATACGTCCCTCTAAGAACGTGAGGGCGAGACCAATTTGGAGTGCCTTGCGTGCCGACGTGATCTCCATGGTAGCTATTTGTGGTCTACTATGATGATTATATGGCACGAAGAGTATTTAGCTTGAAGCATTATCATAAGCGGCCGTTGCCATATTAATAATTCAAATGTCATTACTGCAAATGTTAGAGCGTTATACACCACACCCAATGCAATATTAGAGCATCGAATTTGGAAATATTCTGGACAAGACAGTCGGTACGATATTGACATTTACTACAACATACTATATTTGTATCATTATTTCATACTTTGTGCTTTTAAAAAGAACGCAAAAACATACCGCAAATAGACCCTTTATTTATTGTACCCGACAATAAATCAGCACAGGATCGAGCCAGTAACGGTTTCCCGTCGGTAATTTTCGGTGATATCCGAACGCGTGAGGTCACCGAGCCCATTGATACGAAGGACCATTGGGACAAAACCTGTTTTAGCGACGGAGCTGTGTGCTCACAGCGAAGGGGCTGCATGCTCGGCGAATGAGCTGTGTGCTCACAGCGAATGGGCTGCGTGCTCGGCGAATGAGCTGTGTGCTGACAGCAAATGGGCTGTGTGCTCGGGGAAGGAGCTGTGTGCTCACAGCGAATGGGCTGTGTGCTCAGCGAAGTACCTGTGTGCTCACAGCAAAGGGCTGTGTGCACCAGGCTAAGTTGGACGCCCATTGGTAGCCTAAGATCCAGCCGCCGATTCGTCATTAGACAAAACATAGGATCCCATTCAGACGCCCATTCGAAGAAACTAAAAATTCCTAATTTCATAGAGAATTGTCTAGGGGATTGGTGCAAAAATTGCTCAAATTATGGTTAAAGCATGAAACTTGGCATATGTGTTCAGTACAAAAATGGAAACAAGTCTAGGGGTGGAGCCAAAAGAAGCCAGATCTAGATTTTACATGGCAACTGTTGCTAGGCTTTTATGAAAAACCTGTTGTATTTTATAGCATATTGAGGGGAACTGATTTAAAACAAGAAATCTTTTAAAAAAAGTTGTGCCTTGCCGCGTGTTAGGGATATCGTCAGGAAAAAGTAGGTCAGCACTTCAAGCCCGGCAAGGCAAAATGCTGTGCCTTGGCAAAAACACAATACAATGACTGTTTTTACTGTTTCTGAAAGAGCTAACCAAGAGGAGTAAAATGCTTTTTAGATTAAGCGAATAGCTTGAAGGGTTGCTGAGATATGGCTCCACAAAGTTGCCAAAACCTACCCTCAGATATGGCCGGCTGCGCGATAAACGATGAAAATTAAGAAAATACCTTTTTTGAGGGGTGATGAAAAGGTAAGTAAAGGCTGCAAAGCTTGTTTTATCTTATTTCCCCGTAATATGTACTACATAGAATCACTCCACAGAGTTCTGAACATTCATGGCATTTTATTATGCTTTTACACAGGGTCGAAGTATGCAGCACCCACTGGTGTCCTTTCACACAATAATTGTCATCTTACCTTATTCTTTAAGAAATAAGTAAATTTGGGTTTAAAAGTTCACATTTTGGGTTACAGTCAATGGTGTTTTTTGCACCAGTTGAGTCGCATTGTAGAAGATTAAATATCATACTTCATATACTTTTGCAATGTACACAACATTATGGTATCTTATATTACCAACAATGTCACATCTATAGAATATCAGCAATATTAATTGCCTTATAACAAGGTCAACTTGGTCAAGGTGAAAGGTAAGTGTGTGAATATGTCGCATTATTTTCATGTTGAGCCATGATGTTACACTGTATCAACAGCACAACTTTACACTTAGATAATAGAATATAGAAGGCAGATGTTTGTACTAATAAGAGATAAAATATCAATAGGTAGACATTGTGTAAACACTAATTTATTAGGACAAGTTCGACATTTTTCAAGTCAAAGCTTCAGTCTGGGAGCCTCTAGAGTCGACTGCAGCATCAGCTGCCTGCCTCTTCCGGCCCCTCAAAACTTTTTTTT
>NW_023365732.1:8361-50948 GCF_000003815.2 Branchiostoma floridae
GCCCGGCCTCCCGCTTAGCCGCGCCGTTTTCCCGGCAAATTTCTGGCGTTTTAACAATTTTCAAGCAAAAGAAACACACCACAAGAAAGAGAAACTTATATCCTTTATTTTGATGGGTAAATTTGCCTCTAGAACCGGATAGTTTTTGTACCGCGGGTGTGGGAAGATGGTAGTAAATTTACGGATTGCCGTACGGCAGAGGGTTTTCGTGGTAGCGTTGAAATACCTAGTCAAACGTTCTTGAGACGTTTCGATGACGTCATTGCCTACTTATATATTCACATGCAATGCATTGGTCTAATTAGGCATTTATTTCATCTTTATGAATAGGTAATGCAAATTATTATGCGAGATAATTCACTTGATTATATATTTACTCCAATGGATCTGAAATATCACCATACGAACGCTTCATTCATTCGATGTAACCAGATGTTAAGAGGCTTTCAGTACCGACCACAACTGTTATCAAATGCGTAAAAGGGAGGTATAAAGATTGACGGGGATGTACTGTTGGTCGCCTAAGCCGTAAGTTTGTCCTCGAGAAAGAGAACTGGGAAGGGCCTTTGGAAGGGCCTTTGGAAGGGCTGGGTTAACATTGCTTGAACCATTGATCCATCCAACCATCCAACCAAGAAAATAGTGGCCACAAGGCCATGCCGCGCATGGCGCGGCAAGGCAAAAAACAAAACAGACTTTATGTACCTTTGATGCAGTGTACACTGGATCTATAATGTGGTACTTCTCTCCACATTTTGTGCAAAAACTTCCCCTATACCAAGTCACCCAAATTACTACATGTAATTTATTCGTCTGTCACATAATGAAATTAAGAAGTTCATACTATTTTAAGGTAGAAAAAAAGGTTCAAGTCAGCATCATAACAAAGTACACCGTGAAAGAGGTTTCAAGATTCCAAAATTTGAGTTCACATTTCTCATATTCTGCTGCAACACGACAATAGATATTTAATATAGCATGGCTGAAAAGGTTGTTCAGTGAAGTATGATTATACCGATTTTTCTTGTTGGACCTGTCCTGTAAAACCGGACGTAAAACAGTGGACCTGATGTTGGACCGATTCGAAAATGAACTAATTATACTGACAGGCGTCCACATGTTTGGGGCTTACATGTCGACGCATATAACAAGAGCGTAGAGAGTTTATAGTCATTTTTACCGAGTACTGTAAATGCATTTACGTTTGTGGGGATTTAAATTTAGCGGTAGAGGGAAAATGGAGTATTCGCGGTGGTTCTGAGTTCGCGGGTGCACCATCCATGCATGTGAGTACTGCACTGTAATGGAAAACCCGGCACATTTACCAACCGCCAGTCGGAAGCCACAAATAGTGGTTACTCGGCAAAGGTGCTACAAACGGACAGAACAGTCCACTTTTGACTTTGACAGTGCTGGCGTGATCAACTGTTATTGATCCGTAACTACTCTCTTAATACATAGTACAGACAGTACAACTTTCCTACCATGGTGTTATACACGGTGAAATGAATAATTACGAACCCCAAAAAAAGTATTCATGTGTATTCACAGCACCTGAGCAGAAAAAAAGTATGTATTATAGAATCTTGTCATCAAGTCACAATTTTATACAACATAAGTTGACACTACAGTAACACTAAACAGTGATGTTCACGGCGTATGAAAACGACTTTGTTTTGCCGTGGGAATGTTTTAAATATAAACTAGTCCCACAACCACTTGACTTGTCAGCCATATTTGTCCAAATGGGAATTGGTCGCGATCGGCTATCACATATTTTCACGGCTTGCTATTGTATACTGATGGTGAAAATGTGGAAAAAAAGTAACGCAACAAGTTGCAAATTCAACCTGAATGAATTTTTTTAAATACAAAATATTTACAGCCATCTGAATTCCGACAATACGCCTCAGATTACGTTTAAACACCCCTATAACTAAATGGGTAACACCTGAATATACAGCTGACATAACTCTAAATGAACACATCACACGGTCTCTTTTGACTTCTGTATTCAGAGGAAGAGGGCACGACAAGTAAACCCTCAGGTAAGGACTCAGCGATGTGTAGTGTACATTCGACACCGATGCTGCGGTTTCCACTAAGATGAATTAACTATGATTTTGTGTGCATTTTTGGAAGAAGTTTTAACAACATGCTCACAAAAATGGTATGCTTAGAAATCCAGTAAGGTGTCCGAACTCAATATTTGATAACTTCCTAGATTGACTATGACATAGTTTTCATTTTATACGCTTGTGGTTTATAGAACAAAGTTTGATAGAAGCACAAACCGAAAGAAAATGATCAGGTGTTGATTCATGTTGATGGGACACAAGAACATTTAAGACCAGCAAATCATATATGTGTAGAACAGAGCAGGTATGGTACACGTATTTGTAAGTCTCGTGACGATCACCAGATGTGGGGGTGGCGTGAGAATATTCAAATTAGATACGCACTGTATTATCAACACTATATTGTATCATAAATTGTCACCAAAACTTATTTTCTTCAAAGATAAATTCTTAAAAGAGACGTACGTCAACAATGACTATATTGTTTGCCAAACCAAAGAAAAAGTATTACATGTTACTCGTCAAGGGCGCTACAAACGACCAGAACAGTCCACTTTTGACTTTGACAGTGCTGGCGTGATCAACTGTGACAGTCACTGATCTAACCATATCTACCCTCTGATTACTAGTACAGTAATACTTGTAGTTGTATACCATGGTGTTATACAGTAGGTGTTATGTAGAAATGAATGAATGCGAACTAAATGTCATCATACTTTGACAATGTAACGTTATACTACATACATGTTGTGAGAGGGGAGTGCCGTAGACGGCACGGACAGAACACAGAAGGGGAATGTTTGCGGTGGTTTTGAGTTCGCTATGAAGAGGCCACCGCGAAAACCGCGAATATAAAACCATCGCGAAAGAGTCTGCATTTACAGTATATACAGTCAAACTTGATCTAAACAGGCAGGTAATGATGCTTACATTAAAACGCCAGCGAAAGTTTTTAGTATAATACGTTCCCCTCTAGTTTATCAATTAAATCCGGCCCTTAAGATTTGATACTTGTATTGAATACGTTGGTGTATATGCAATCTAAATTCGTATTAAAAGTTCACGGGAGAGGTTTAGATAAGTAGCAGAGTGCTCTACAAGCCATATGGCAGCCGATTTTAGCATCCCCTTTGCTTGGGTATTTCCTATTTATTAATTCCCCTCTATCATTAATTAAATTCGGCCCGTAAGATTTGATACTTGTTTTGAATACGTTAGGGTATGCGCTATCTAAATTCGTCTTAAAAATTCACAGGCCACTTCTAGATAAGTAGCAGATTGCTCTACAAGCCGTATACGTATGGCAGCCGATTTTAGACCAGGCTGAAGTTGGCCGTCCATTGGGCCTACTATTTGTGCTTAATCGTTGATATCATACTTATTATTTATGTTTATATATACATACATCGGGCGGTAACAGACAATATCTAGCAGTTATTGATATCCATTTAAGCTTTTAAAGGAAATTAGGAATTTTTTGTTTCTTCGAATGGGCGTCTGAATGGGATGCTATATTTTGTCTAATGACGAATCGGCGGCTGGATCGGCGGCTACCAATCGGCGGCCAACTTCAGCCTGGTGCACACAGCCCTTTGCTGTGAGCACACAGATCCTTTGCCGAGCATGCAGCCCCTTTGCTGTG
Organism: Branchiostoma floridae; assembly: GCF_000003815.2. NCBI lineage: Eukaryota > Metazoa > Chordata > Leptocardii > Amphioxiformes > Branchiostomatidae > Branchiostoma > Branchiostoma floridae. The sequence goes on from NW_023365732.1 coordinate 12,082, forward strand.
AGCACACAGCTCCTTCCCCGAGCACACAGGTACTTCGCTGAGCACACAGCCCATTTGCTGTCAGCAGACAGCTCCATCGCCGAGCATGCAGCCCCTTCACTGTGAGCACACAGCTCCTTCGCCGAGCATGCAGCCCCTTCGCTGTGAGCACACAGCTCCTTCGCTAAAACAGGTTTTGTCCCAATGGTCCTTCGTACATTGAATCTGATTCTCGCTATCGCAAATCCAAACCTCGTTCGATCAAGTGACGATATCTCCGGCAACCCTTTGTTGTACTGGACTGAGTAAGGACAGTCTGCAAAATACTAAAGAACAACAAAATGGGAGGCAGAGATGGCTTGACCTAGGAGCACTTGAAGTATGGTGGTAAAGTACTCTGGGCCAGACTTACAAATGTTTATAACTTAATAAAGGAAACAGAATACATACCAGGGCAGGTGACTTCGAAAAGGACCTTAAAGTTCCATTAAATATGCAATAGAACAAAGCCAACAAGGAAGACGTGGACTCACACCGCTTTATCACCCTACTTCTGGTAATATCTTAAGTCTGTGAGTCTCTACTCTACAATAGGCTGAAACCTTGGTTGAAGTTAAAATGTTTCCCTCATGAACTGTAGAGTAGAGGGCAGGGCAGCCAGGGTGTAGTAACTTAACAACAGCCTACATGGTTCAAGATGTAATAAACCAATACCAGAAGAGACGGAGCAATGATGTACGGACACCAAAAGAGCGTACGACACAGTGTGGACAGATGGAATGTTACAAAATCAAGATATTTCATATTATGTACTTAAACTGTATATGGTAACACAAGACACTAATCCTTAGGACAAGACAATACGTTTTTATATCGTGTGCATTATAAGAGATTACCAGTGTGTGAAAGAATTTGTAAATACTGTACATCTAAAGCAGTGGAAGACGGAACACATTTTATTTCCAAGTGTTCAGTCAACCAAACCGAAAGAATCACTCTGTTTAGAGAAGCCACAAACACATATCCCAACTTCCCCACATTCACAGACGAACAGAAAGCCACTTTTCTCATGAAATCGCAGAACCCACAAATTATAGAAAAGGTGGGGCTTTTCGTCTCCCTCTGCTTCCAACACAAGAAGTCAAACCCCAACCTGTTTAGAAATAGCCAACACTAGTATTAGAGTAGAATATTGTTTATAACTGTTCATTGTCACTTGTATATCTCCTATGTTTACGAGTATACCATGTACTTGCAATTAGCCCTCGGGCATGAACTTGCAAATAAACTTCTTCCTTTTGAATGCATAATAGAGGCACGGAACTATTTCTATAGAAGTTTACGACAAAGCAAGGTGTATTCATATTGTGTGCAGAAACCGTATAACAAAATCACAGGCTGTTGTTCTAGAGAGGTGTAAGACAGGACAAGGTTTATTACTCTGTGATAGAGTATTGTTTTTGACGATGTAACGAGTGTTCGCATCTGTGTCTGTATGTCCCCTTTCCCGCATTCGTATTTACTTTGGCATGTCGTCTGCACGCAGCTGCGCGATGATGTATACGTTAATGTCGCGATAGCTTTTTTTTACAATCGATTTTATAATTTCACAAATCACCCCTATATTTCTGGTATTGTGGAACATGTGGAACAGGCCATGTGGTTAAGGGGTTTGGTAATTGGGAGCAGATGTGGGGTCATGTGTTCTCCAATGTACAACAGCTGTCGCGGCCGGCAAAGGAATTTATTAAAGGAACAGATGTTAGACTCTGGCTTCCTTACACATTGCGCCTAGTCAGTACCAGTGTTATAATAAACAAGTACTGGTAAGCTATCAGTAATATTAAGGCTTCATTTTTTTTTTCCCGTTCGTCATTATTTGTCTGTCTGTGACTGTCCATATCATCGGCATGATGTACTAGTATATTATATTGTTGCAACTGATGCGGAGAAACTATAAATAAATATTGTTTATTTTGCAAAATCATGCCCGAGGGCTAATTTTTTTTGCATACACAGTCTCAAGAACTAAGAGAGGTAAGTACATAAAAGTAGTGTCTAATCAACTACATGATACTATGGATACTATTGTCGGGTTTGACTTCTTCTTTGAAGGCAGTGGTTAATGAACTGTCCCACGTTCTGTATGATGGTGGGATTTTGTGCTTTTAATAGAAATGTAGTCTTTTGGTGATCATTTAGGTGGTAAAAGCTTGGGGAAATTGTGGCAACTGTTTGAAATAATGTTTTTCTTTCGGTTTCATAGTGGGTACACTGACTGATAAAATGTGTTTCATTTTCCACTGCATTCATTGGACAATATGTACATAATCTCTCGTGGACAGGGAGCTGTTTATAGCGGCCCCTTTCTATTTCTAACGGATGTGCGCTTGTTCTTATCTTACATATGGCTGATCTTTCATTAAACTCATTATGATATAGATAAAAAACAAGATGGCTAAATTTTCAAAATAGACACCATAGGCATCACAACTAACAAGGCATTCATTCCTGTATTAAAGAAGTGAAGTAGTGTAGTAAAAGTGATACTAGTGTCACATTGGTACATTGGTATCGCTTGCCAAGCTGGCAACTACATTCATGGCTTCCATATTGGTGGCATTTTTACAACAATCCAACAAGTTTCACTTCTGCAGCTATAGTCATGGCTACCTCCCTAGTGTCACTTCTACTACAAGTATGTTTGTTAGGCTACAACACAACATGTTTGCCTATTCTGGTCTATCTAATCATCCCCGAAGAGGAAAAAACTTGTAACTGTCTTTTCCACAGCTAGCTTTGATGCCTTGGTATTCAAAGAAACCAGTGTAGACTGGGGCTTTGTAGGACTGTAACGTTACAAGTTGTATCTGGGTCGAATTGTCTGAGACACACTTCTAATTAGACCATAGCCACTATGCTTCATAGTCTTTGTAAGCTGACTTCTGTAGCTATACTGCATTGAGTATATGTGCAGCCATAATTGAATTCCTTATCTGTTTAAGACTGTTGTGTTATGTATATTTAAAAACCGTTTAAAGAGTAACTCCAATACTTGCTAAACCGTATTAGCCTGCCTGCCTTCACTGATGTGAACACCATGGTGGTTTTGACCAGACTGAGGGCTGGTAGTTTACGTTAGTCAAATGTATTGGGTGATTTTGTAGTAAGAACCTTAGTATTTAAGCCGTGGCCCACTGTTCATTGTACTTGTCGAACTTAAAGAGCTAGGTATGGGAGTTTTCCCGGTACAATGAACCTAGTCTCTACCAGCGGTCGCGTACTGTTCCCTAGCCGGCTACACTCCTCTGGCCGGCCTACTCCTCTATTTGTTCTATTTCTACGGTTTTCCAGCGACCCGGAGTCTGGTAGAGACTACAATGAACCTGTAAATACTGTACTAGCATAAGTTTTCTCTGTCACAACCAGTGGAAGAATAGCTATTCAGTGATCTAAACCGTATTGATATCACTGTCACTTTCCTGCGTTTACGAATTAAACTGATTTAAATCTTCTAATCAGCCCAGAGTTACGTCATGTATTTCACACTTATGACAGATGAATAGAAAAACTATACAAAGAAAAAATAATAATCTTAGAAAATGTCCAAGGTTTGTTCCCATTTCTTTATCAGCCGTTGATGTTGCATGTTACAGAAAACCTACAGAAAAAAAAACGTAATGCTAGATTGGAGGAGAAGGGAAAATGGAACGGAATACTTGAGGCATGGAAGGGTCGAAAGTTGACACCTTGAAGGTTAAAATTTAGTAAATCAGTAATTTAGTAATTTAGCAAAATGTAGTAAAAAGGGTTGCCGTCCCTCGGATAGTACGTAAAATGGAGGTCCCGTGTCTGGGGAGAGCCATACCCCAGGCACGTTAAAGAACCCACCACACGTGCGATGGTGCGGTGTGAGTGGTTCAAAACCTACAGTCCCTTGGCCGCACCTGGGGCAATTACTGTCGTATGGAGGTCACCTGAGTGGCGCCGAATGGTAGCTCGCTCCAGACCCTTGCGATTTAGCCCCGCCTATTGTAAGCTCCTCGCAATTCAGCCCCTGGCGGCCGAGAGAGTAGTCGGCCCACCAAATAACAATAACAATAAATAACATACAACAAATAAAATGGCGCGAACTGTTATCCTGACATAAGGCGTAATTCTGCAAATTTGCAGAGACCGACCATCGGTGAGAATCGAGGGATAAATTTTCTGCTTTAATCTAGCACTATTTTAGAAGTTCACTTTCTTCAGAACAGAATGTTTTTGCTACATTTTCATCTTATACGTCCCTCTAAGAACGTGAGGGCGGAGCCAATTTGGAGTGCCTTGCGTGCCGACGTGATCTCCATGTCCATAGCTATGTGTGATCTACTATGATGATTATATGGCACGAAGAATATTTAGCTTGAAGCATTATCATAAGCGGCCGTTGCCATATTAATAATTCAAATGTCATTACTGCAAATGTTAGAGCGTTATACACCACACCCAATGCAATATTAGAGCATCGAATTTGGAAATATTCTGGACAAGACAGTCGGTACGATATTGACATTTACTACAACATACTATATTTGTATCATTATTTCATACTTTGTGCTTTTAAAAAGAACGCAAAAACATACCGCAAATAGACCCTTTATTTATTGTACCCGACAATAAATCAGCACAGGATCGAGCCAGTAACGGTTTCCCGTCGGTAATTTTCGGTGATATCCGAACGCGTGAGGTCACCGAGCCCATTGATACGAAGGACCATTGGGACAAAACCTGTTTTAGCGACGGAGCTGTGTGCTCACAGCGAAGGGGCTGCATGCTCGGCGAATGAGCTGTGTGCTCACAGCGAATGGGCTGCGTGCTCGGCGAATGAGCTGTGTGCTGACAGCAAATGGGCTGTGTGCTCGGGGAAGGAGCTGTGTGCTCACAGCGAATGGGCTGTGTGCTCAGCGAAGTACCTGTGTGCTCACAGCGACGGAGCTGTGTGCTCACAGCGAAGGGGCTGCATGCTCGGCGAATGAGCTGTGTGCTCACAGCGAATGGGCTGCGTGCTCGGCGAATGAGCTGTGTGCTGACAGCAAATGGGCTGTGTGCTCGGGGAAGGAGCTGTGTGCTCACAGCAAAGGGGCTGCATGCTCGGCGAAGGATCTGTGTGCTCACAGCAAAGGGCTGTGTGCACCAGGCTAAGTTGGCCGCCCATTGGTAGCCTAAGATCCAGCCGCCGATTCGTCATTAGACAAAACATAGGATCCCATTCAGACGCCCATTCGAAGAAACTAAAAATTCCTAATTTCATAGAGAATTGTCTAGGGGATTGGTGCAAAAATTGCTCAAATTATGGTTAAAGCATGAAACTTGGCATATGTGTTCAGTACAAAAATGGAAACAAGTCTAGGGGTGGAGCCAAAAGAAGCCAGATCTAGATTTTACATGGCAACTGTTGCTAGGCTTTTATGAAAAACCTGTTGTATTTTATAGCATATTGAGGGGAACTGATTTAAAACAAGAAATCTTTTTAAAAAAGTTGTGCCTTGCCGCGTGTTAGGGATATCGTCAGGAAAAAGTAGGTCAGCACTTCAAACCCGGCAAGGCAAAATGCTGTGCCTTGGCAAAAACACAATACAATGACTGTTTTTACTGTTTCTGAAAGAGCTAACCAAGAGGAGTAAAATGCTTTTTAGATTAAGCGAATAGCTTGAAGGGTTGCTGAGATATGGCTCCACAAAGTTGCCAAAACCTACCCTCAGATATGGCCGGCTGCGCGATAAACGATGAAAATTAAGAAAATACCTTTTTTGAGGGGTGATGAAAAGGTAAGTAAAGGCTGCAAAGCTTGTTTTATCTTATTTCCCCGTAATATGTACTACATAGAATCACTCCACAGAGTTCTGAACATTCATGGCATTTTATTATGCTTTTACACAGGGTCGAAGTATGCAGCACCCACTGGTGTCCTTTCACACAATAATTGTCATCTTACCTTATTCTTTAAGAAATAAGTAAATTTGGGTTTAAAAGTTCACATTTTGGGTTACAGTCAATGGTGTTTTTTGCACCAGTTGAGTCGCATTGTAGAAGATTAAATATCATACTTCATATACTTTTGCAATGTACACAACATTATGGTATCTTATATTACCAACAATGTCACATCTATAGAATATCAGCAATATTAATTGCCTTATAACAAGGTCAACTTGGTCAAGGTGAAAGGTAAGTGTGTGAATATGTCGCATTATTTTCATGTTGAGCCATGATGTTACACTGTATCAACAGCACAACTTTACACTTAGATAATAGAATATAGAAGGCAGATGTTTGTACTAATAAGAGATAAAATATCAATAGGTAGACATTGTGTAAACACTAAATTTATTAGGACAAGTTCAACATTTTTCAAGGTCAAAGGCTCAGTCTTCAGGATACATACAATCGACACAGATTTCTTTGAGAAACATGCCGATGACATCAAAACAGCCGGAAGTGTGGAACCACGATCCGAAGCCCCGGCCTCCCCGCTTACGCCGCGCCGTTTTCACCGGCAAATTTCTGGCGTTTTAAACAATTTTCAAGCAAAAGAAACACACCACAAGAAAGAGAAACTTATATCCTTTATTTTGATGGGTAAATTTGCCTCTAGAACCGGATAGTTTTTGTACCGCGGGTGTGGGAAGATGGTAGTAAATTTACGGATTGCCGTACGGCAGAGGGTTTTCGTGGTAGCGTTGAAATACCTAGTCAAACGTTCTTGAGACGTTTCGATGACGTCATTGCCTACTTATATATTCACATGCAATGCATTGGTCTAATTAGGCATTTATTTCATCTTTATGAATAGGTAATGCAAATTATTATGCGAGATAATTCACTTGATTATATATTTACTCCAATGGATCTGAAATATCACCATACGAACGCTTCATTCATTCGATGTAACCAGATGTTAAGAGGCTTTCAGTACCGACCACAACTGTTATTAAATGCGTAAAAGGGAGGTATAAAGATTGACGGGGATGTACTGTTGGTCGCCTAAGCCGTAAGTTTGTCCTCGAGAAAGAGAACTGGGAAGGGCCTTTGGAAGGGCCTTTGGAAGGGCTGGGTTAACATTGCTTGAACCATTGATCCATCCAACCATCCAACCAAGAAAATAGTGGCCACAAGGCCATGCCGCGCATGGCGCGGCAAGGCAAAAAAACAAAACAGACTTTATGTACCTTTGATGCAGTGTACACTGGATCTATAATGTGGTACTTCTCTCCACATTTTGTGCAAAAACTTCCCCTATACCAAGTCACCCAAATTACTACATGTAATTTATTCGTCTGTCACATAATGAAATTAAGAAGTTCATACTATTTTAAGGTAGAAAAAAAGGTTCAAGTCGGCATCATAACAAAGTACACCGTGAAAGAGGTTTCAAGATTCCAAAATTTGAGTTCACATTTCTCATATTCTGCTGCAACACGACAATAGATATTTAATATAGCATGGCTGAAAAGGTTGTTCAGTGAAGTATGATTATACCGATTTTTCTTGTTGGACCTGTCCTGTAAAACCGGACGTAAAACAGTGGACCTGATGTTGGACCGATTCGAAAATGAACTAATTATACTGACAGGCGTCCACATGTTTGGGGCTTACATGTCGACGCAAATAACAAGAGCGTAGAGAGTTTATAGTCATTTTTACCGAGTACTGTAAATGCATTTACGTTTGTGGGGATTTAAATTTAGCGGTAGAGGGAAAATGGAGTATTCGCGGTGGTTCTGAGTTCGCGGGTGCACCATCCATGCATGTGAGTACTGCACTGTAATGGAAAACCCGGCACATTTACCAACCGCCAGTCGGAAGCCACAAATAGTGGTTACTCGGCAAAGGTGCTACAAACGGACAGAACAGTCCACTTTTGACTTTGACAGTGCTGGCGTGATCAACTGTTATTGATCCGTAACTACTCTCTTAATACATAGTACAGACAGTACAACTTTCCTACCATGGTGTTATACACGGTGAAATGAATAATTACGAACCCCAAAAAAAGTATTCATGTGTATTCACAGCACCTGAGCAGAAAAAAAGTATGTATTATAGAATCTTGTCATCAAGTCACAATTTTATACAACATAAGTTGACACTACAGTAACACTAAACAGTGATGTTCACGGCGTATGAAAACGACTTTGTTTTGCCGTGGGAATGTTTTAAATATAACCTAGTCCCACAACCACTTGACTTGTCAGCCATATTTGTCCAAATGGGAATTGGTCGCGATCGGCTATCACATATTTTCACGGCTTGCTATTGTATACTGATGGTGAAAATGTGGAAAAAAAGTAACGCAACAAGTTGCAAATTCAACCTGAATGAATTTTTTTAAATACAAAATATTTACAGCCATCTGAATTCCGACAATACGCCTCAGATTACGTTTAAACACCCCTATAACTAAATGGGTAACACCTGAATATACAGCTGACATAACTCTAAATGAACACATCACACGGTCTCTTTTGACTTCTGTATTCAGAGGAAGAGGGCACCACAAGTAAACTCTCAGGTAAGGACTCAGCGATGTGTAGTGTACATTCGACACCGATGCTGCGGTTTCCACTAAGATGAATTAACTATGATTTTGTGTGCATTTTTGGAAGAAGTTTTAACAACATGCTCACAAAAATGGTATGCTTAGAAATCCAGTAAGGTGTCCGAACTCAATATTTGATAACTTCCTAGATTGACTATGACATAGTTTTCATTTTATACGCTTGTGGTTTATAGAACAAAGTTTGATAGAAGCACAAACCGAAAGAAAATGATCAGGTGTTGATTCATGTTGATGGGACACAAGAACATTTAAGACCAGCAAATCATATATGTGTAAAAGAACAGAGCAGGTATGGTACACGTATTTGTAAGTCTCGTGACGATCACCAGATGTGGGGGTGGCGTGAGAATATTCAAATTAGATACGCACTGTATTGTCAACACTATATTGTATCATAAATTGTCACCAAAACTTATTTTCTTCAAAGATAAATTCTTAAAAGAGACGTACGTCAACAATGACTATATTGTTTGCCAAACCAAAGAAAAAGTATTACATGTTACTCGTCAAGGGCGCTACAAACGACCAGAACAGTCCACTTTTGACTTTGACAGTGCTGGCGTGATCAACTGTGACAGTCACTGATCTAACCATATCTACCCTCTGATTACTAGTACAGTAATACTTGTAGTTGTATACCATGGTGTTATACAGTAGGTGTTATGTAGAAATGAATGAATGCGAACTAAATGTCATCATACTTTGACAATGTAACGTTATACTACATACATGTTGTGAGAGGGGAGTGCCGTAGACGGCACGGACAGAACACAGAAGGGGAATGTTTGCGGTGGTTTTGAGTTCGTTATGAAGAGGCCACCGCGAAAACCGCGAATATAAAACCATCGCGAAAGAGTCTGCATTTACAGTATATACAGTCAAACTTGATCTAAACAGGCAGGTAATGATGCTTACATTAAAACGCCAGCGAAAGTTTTTAGTATAATACGTTCCCCTCTAGTTTATCAATTAAATCCGGCCCTTAAGATTTGATACTTGTATTGAATACGTTGGTGTATATGCAATCTAAATTCGTATTAAAAGTTCACGGGAGAGGTTTAGATAAGTAGCAGAGTGCTCTACAAGCCATATGGCAGCCGATTTTAGCATCCCCTTTGCTTGGGTATTTCCTATTTATTAATTCCCCTCTATCATTAATTAAATTCGGCCCGTAAGATTTGATACTTGTTTTGAATACGTTAGGGTATGCGCTATCTAAATTCGTCTTAAAAATTCACAGGCCACTTCTAGATAAGTAGCAGATTGCTCTACAAGCCGTATACGTATGGCAGCCGATTTTAGACCAGGCTGAAGTTGGCCGTCCATTGGGCCTACTATTTGTGCTTAATCGTTGATATCATACTTATTATTTATGTTTATATATACATACATCGGGCGGTAACAGACAATATCTAGCAGTTATTGATATCCATTTAAGCTTTTAAAGGAAATTAGGAATTTTTTGTTTCTTCGAATGGGCGTCTGAATGGGATGCTATATTTTGTCTAATGACGAATCGGCGGCTGGATCGGCGGCTACCAATCGGCGGCCAACTTCAGCCTGGTGCACACAGCCCTTTGCTGTGAGCACACAGATCCTTTGCCGAGCATGCAGCCCCTTTGCTGTGAGCACACAGCTCCTTCCCCGAGCACACAGGTACTTCGCTGAGCACACAGCCCATTTGCTGTCAGCAGACAGCTCCATCGCCGAGCATGCAGCCCCTTCACTGTGAGCACACAGCTCCTTCGCCGAGCATGCAGCCCCTTCGCTGTGAGCACACAGCTCCTTCGCTAAAACAGGTTTTGTCCCAATGGTCCTTCGTACATTGAATCTGATTCTCGCTATCGCAAATCCAAACCTCGTTCGATCAAGTGACGATATCTCCGGCAACCCTTTGTTGTACTGGACTGAGTAAGGACAGTCTGCAAAATACTCAAGAACAACAAAATGGGAGGCAGAGATGGCTTGACCTAGGAGCACTTGAAGTATGGTGGTAAAGTACTCTGGGCCAGACTTACAAATGTTTATAACTTAATAAAGGAAACAGAATACATACCAGGGCAGGTGACTTCGAAAATGACCTTAAAGTTCCATTAAATATGCAATAGAACAAAGCCAACAAGGAAGACGTGGACTCACACCGCGTTATCACCCTACTTCTGGTAATATCTTAAGTCTGTGAGTCTCTACTCTACAATAGGCTGAAACCTTGGTTGAAGTTAAAATGAACTCTCATGAACTGTAGAGTAGAGGGCAGGGCAGCCAGGGTGTAGTAACTTAACAACAGCCTACATGGTTCAAGATGTAATAAACCAATACCAGAAGAGACGGAGCAATGATGTACGGACACCAAAAGAGCGTACGACACAGTGTGGACAGATGGAATGTTACAAAATCAAGATATTTCATATTGCGCCTAGTCAGTACCAGTGTTATGATAAACAAGTACTGGTAAGCTATCAGTAATATTAGGGCTTCATTTCCCGTTCGTCATTATTTGTCTGTCTGTGACTGTCCATATCATCGGCATGATAAACTAGTATATTATATTGTTGCAACTGATGCGGATAAACTATAAATATGCCACAGAGCATGTTACCTTGAGTACTACTGTAAATGCGGAAACTTTCATGGTGGTTTAATGTTCGCGGTTTTTGCGAACATTTTTCCATGGCAGTAAGAGACTACAGTGCATGGTGCTACCGCGAACTTAAAACCACCGCGCAGTCTTTTTTCCCGCTACCGCGAAATTAAATCCCCGCGAACTTGAATGCATTTACAAGCTGTACCTTTTTTGGTGCACCGGTGCTCTTGCTTTGGTCCAGAAATAGTTATGATATTTGTGGCCTATCTAAGTTAGTTGTTTGACCGATGTACGGTGGAAAATATTGCTTCCTCCATTTGAAATTTTTTTTGCCTTCAGACAAAAAGCATTTTACTCTTTGTGGAATCCCAGCTTAATAATAGCACACCAAATACGATGTGGAAAAGGATTTCATACACTTTGTGGAATCCTAACTGAATTGTAGGACGCAAAATACGACATGAAAGAGGTATCATGTTTGGCGGAACACAGCTGTTTAATTAAGTAACAAATGCATAAACGTGAACTTGGTCACAATGTAATAAACATGACAGAGGCCAAAACAATATAACCACATGATCCGACCGTGACTAGGAGAGTGACAAGCTTGTTTCTTGTTTTCCGTTGTCTGTCGGGTAATAATGTCTGGCCCAATCAGAATGCATCACGTACATGCCGCGTGGCGCATGCCGCATGTGGCGGGAAATCTGCTCTTGATTACAATTACGTATACGCCGGGATTTCTCCACCGTTCAAAACTTTATTACTCATGACCAACATGAATAGCGCGCAGACCAACGGGCATTTTGACCTTCCATTGTTTTCTCATTGATGAATTAAGAAAGAATTGAGCCGTAACGAATATTAATAGATGGGCATTAAAAAGATCTAAATCTGATTTTTTGGGGGCCAAATTGATGACGTCATCAGGTTTTATTGCCCCTAATATTATTTTTTCTATGACAAAATACAGCACCTTAGTACATACCACTGCAATGAAATCAATTTTTCATGTGCATAATGATGAAAGCTACAAACTCAGGGTTGCGCAAATTGATATCTACTAACGATCTGTAGTTATTAAGTTTTTAATTAGATGAAAACAAACATTTGCTAATTACTACAGATCATTAGTAAATATCAATTTGCACAACGGTGAGTTTGTAGCTTTCATAATTATTCAACGAAAAACGAAGTTAAATTGCAGTGGTATGTACCAAAGTTCTGTATTTTATCATTAAAATAAATAATATTAGGGGCAATAAAATGATGACGTCATCAATTTGGCCCCCAAAAAAATAAGATTTAGAATTATTTCATGCCCATCTATCAATATTCGTTACGGCTCCATTCCATCTTGATTCATTAATAAGAAAACAATGGAAGGTCAAAATGCCAATTTAGCCAACCGAAATACCTTAAGCTAAGGGCACAACCCGCCGCACGTGCAAATACGTGCTGTCTACGTGCCAAGACGTGGGCAATCTTTTGGGATCCGTAAGTGGTAAGTACCGCCTCCGTAGGAACTCCTAGGGAATCCGACGGATTTTGGAGCACGCAGACACGCCGTAGAACTTTACGTGCAGGCAAATCTTTGTGTGCCATCGGGCTGCGGATACGCCAGTGGCAGTGTGGGCGACGCACCCGCCCTGTACAGCCTGAACGTTTTTAGAAATACGTGGCGGACGTGGCCTCCCAAAAAAACGTACGGACAAATTGCACGTACGGCGGGTTGTGCCCTTAGCTTAAGTTGGGTATCACATTGAGGCTGCGGTCGCTGAGACTGAGGCATTCAACAGAACGCTCAACGAATTCCAAATATTTTGAAGGCTTTGTCCGTTTTATTGTCTTTTTAATCATTTCCGTCTCATGTTCGGGAATGCGGGAACAGTATGTGGGCGTCCGTCTTCCCGGGTCCTTCCGAATATTGACCCTAAGTGAACTTGAAGTATTTCCGGGTTGGCCTTCAATAGATTCACCGCACATGGTTATGACGTTGACGTAGCATGTCTTTGCAATAAACCGAAATATCGCATTAAGAGCACAGTGTATTGAACTTCGTTACCTCTAACGAAATTGATTAACATTATTAATTGATCTGTACGATAATGCGCGCATAGTGAAGGTATCGAATGATATGTTCGAATGGCGATGAAACGTTAACATGTCCAGAAAGTGACATATTTCGGGCCGCAGAAGAAAAAATAATTAATATAAGACATGAAAATAGTTTTCTTCAGAATATAAATCCCTTTGTTCAATTTAAGTCATCCAAGTAAACACGATCCTAGTACTAAGAACAGTTTTATTGCCTGCTTAGCTCCCAATGTCGCCCTTGGAAAGACGGCGTACCAAACAAGCACTTATCGTGGACTACTGAGTCGTGTTGCCAGTCGTGCTGTTGACGGGATCGTCAATGGTTACACCAACTATCAGGAAACAAGGGGACAAACTAATCCCAGCTGGTGGGTGGATCTTGGCCAATCCTACATGATTGACAGGTACGAGTACAGGATATATTGTATAGTCCATAAGTTATTGCCATGGATATAGATAGATAGCGCGACAATTGTAACAGGTACAATGTATGGCAATCTGAATGTACATGGGAGTTGAACTATATACTAATGCAAATATCTAACAACCAATCTAATCTAATGAAACAGTATAAAGAATGTAGTTAATATCATAAAAGCTAATACTTCAGATCATTATGTCAGTATATTGTCTCGTTTTTGTACGGAGTTGTAAATAAATTGGCCTACGTAGTCAGATATATGAGCAGGACATGATAATATCATATTGAATATCTCTGTCTTAGCATGTGGCAGTACAATATCGGACTTACATACAATAGATTGAAATAACTTGTCACGGTCTTCTTCATAGGTAGGACAAACCATCATGAAATGGAATTCATTTTCTATGTCATTATGGCATGTGGGACAAAGTCTCTCATTGGCTGGTATGTTGTAGTGTCGGCCCTTTTCAATTTGTAAGGTGTGAGCACTAATCCTTAGTTTCGTTAAGTCATTTCTAAACAATTTGTTTTGAACAGATGAGAGATATTTTTCGAAACAGAATTCTTTTTTCATTTTACAAGGAGTACTGAGTTTGCTAAAACTTCTTATTTATTGTCTCCAACCAGAGAAAAACGTGTCTTGCAGACGATTCTTAAATATATCTCCAAAACGGTTGGCATTAACTGTAGGGTCAAGCCAAACAGTTTGGAAACCAAGACTACCATATAAGCATAGAGTGCAAACAAACAAACACAACTCCAATATATGCCGTCACTGGCGAATATACTGCTTTTAGCGCATGGCCATAGGCAGGGTTGTAGCCAGCACCTGTCCTTCAGTCCTTTGAAGGAATTTTGCAGCTGGGGACTGAAAAAAGTTTTCCCCATTCCGTCCCCTGGGACAGACAAAAATTGATATGTAAAGATATGAAAAAAAACTGAAACCCATGTGTTCTTCTTCACCAAAACAGATGCAATTGAACAGCTTAGTCTACAAGCAAAATTGGCACCTCAAAATGCAGGAAATAGTGTTTCAGAGGGTCTTGATTTAAAAAATTTGGGACCCAGACCCCCTAGAAATGACGCGCAACGTTACACCATGACTTCGGTGCTCGATAGGATTCCCATTCAAAATCAAGGGGACTGAAAATGATTTCAGGCTGGCTACAACCCTGGCCATAGGTGACGTGGAGGTTTTAAATTTCGAACACATTATTTTTGTCCAATAAATTATTAATTACCTACTATAGAATTAAAAGAGATCCAGTGAATATACCAGTAAAGTCACTTGTTAAATCTTTTTTTTTTACTCTCCATCCATATTGAAATGTTAACTTAACCCTATTTAGTCAGGGCTTTTTTTCGTTAATCTGGGACGGAGGGGGTGTTTTGAGGCCCAATCATATGATTGACAAATTTTCAGAGAATGGTGTTGACACAAAACATAAAGATTGTAAGAAATTTGACGTCGTTATCGCGTATATCAAGTTATTATGACGTCATCTATGCGATTGTATTGGCTGGAACCATAAATAAGGATATTCACATGAAGCTTCAAGGTATGCTACAAAAATGTAACAGCAAGTGTACATGTCTGCTACGACTTCTGTTGTCTATAGAAAAATCAATGACGTCATGCATATTTAAGATACCAGTTGGGGCAACCATCTTTGGTCCGCCACCTTGAATTTACAAAAATGTATTTTCTCAGCAAACAATTGACAATGGAAATAAACTAAAAATGTTCATTTAGACGTTATGGTATGGTTAAATACCATGTACTAACGAATATTAAGGGATAATAGGCTAATTATAACTCATCTGCTGATATGGTCCACCATCTTGGATTTTGGCCGATGACGTCATCAAATTAGCATACTTTATGCACATTCAATTATGAAAGATATACTAAAAAGCATACGATTTTACTTGTATAAGAAAATAGCAGTAATGATGCAAGAAAACCTGAAAAATGCATTGTTAGATTCGAAATTACTGATTTTCGTCAAAATGCCTGTCAACAACCGGTTGCCATGGCAACGCGAAAAATAGAAAATATTTCAAACTTTGTGAACTTGTTACCAACTAAATTTAGGGCAAAGTCAACAAGTTTGGTGGCTCTAGCACTGAGCCGTTTTGGCGTTATACGACATGGAGTTATGCCTACAAAGCCACCTCCCCCGTCTGAATATGGTTAATTGTACATCATATAAGCTAGCAAGTACACGTGAATGTCAGTTATAATGTGATGACTTGATTCTAGTAGGTGTGCCGACGTCAGTAAATATTTGGTGAAGACAAGCCATGCCATGTTTACACACTAGTACAAGCCTTCGGTATTCGACCATAAGCTAGGAACCCACATCATCGGAGAGTACGAACCACAGGTGTTACTTTAGGACAACCAACGTTAACTTTCGTGGTCCAACCACATTCCCAGCATCATCCCGACATAGTACCTATCACATCTGCAGTTATCAAGTTTCAATTTATGTTCATACGATTACATAGGTGTCATGATTGTTTTGTCTTCAATATTGACAGAGTGGTCATCTTCAACCGACTAACCTGTTGCCGTGATAGAATCAACCCCTTCAACATCCACATTGGGGATTCCGACCAGGTCAGCACAAACCCCAGGTGTGGAGATGACCATCGAATCGTCGTGACCCAGCCGACCATTTCCGTCTCATGTCCGGGAATGTGGGGACGCTATGTGGGCGTTCGTCTTCCCGGTTCAGGACGAATACTGACCCTAAGTGAGGTTGAAGTATATCTTGGTAGGCCTTCAATACATTCACTTGGTTTGGTATGTTTACATATCAGAGGCCGGCTTACAAGAAAAAAAAAACAGAAACTGTACAGACTGAGGGTATTACAGAAAAGGGTTTGCGAAAATAACAGACAAGCAGGAGAGGTTCTTTTGTTATTTGTGGTCTTCAACATTGCTAAAGTTATGAAATTTTGTTAAAACCTGTACGTAACAATTTCAGCTTAGCACTCTGTACCTCTTCAATAAGCAGTTTGGGGGTCTCTCTGGTCCTATTGTGACTCAATTTGTCCACTTCCTACTATGTTAGACCACCGATCTGCGGAGCCTGGTAAAGATTATTTGTTCCCAGGGAACAAAATATCCCAGTATGGTCCAATATGTGTCTTCGTGCATTACTCCGAGTGGGTATCTAAAAGAGTACTTAGTTTTACCAAATAAAATCAACGGCTGCACGAGCGTGTATTTTTAGCGGTGAAAATAGTATGGTGAAATATATTGTATTCGTAATGTTTCTTCTTCTTTCTCCTGTCAAATCTTCAAAGTGATTCATCTCCGCCGAAATTTGGCACAGGGGTAGAATGGGCCAATACCTTGATGCTTTTTTCTCATTTTTTTTCATATCTGCCTCTAAAATGATTTTATTGAGATTTTTTGGTCAATTTTAGACCAAAACTGTATATTTTGGCCCCTGTACCCTGGTATTACAACCAAATGAGCTGAAATTTGACAGGGATGTGCCTTGATTATGCCCCCATATAAATTTGATAACACTTTTGGTGTACAGTACAACAAAATGCTTATTTCTGCGATTTTTTTACCAATTTTTGACCAAAAAAGGACACTTTTGGCCCCTGTACCCTGGTATTACAACCAAATAAGCTGAAATTTGACAGAGATGTGCCCTGATAATGCCCCCATATAAATTTAATAACACTTTTGGTGTACAGTACAACAAAATGCTTATTTTTGCGATTTTTTGACCAAGTTTTGACCAAAAAAGGACACTTTTGGCTCCTGTACCTTGGTATTGCAACCGAATGAGCTGAATTTTAAAACAGATGTGCCTTGATAATCCCTTCATATAAATTCAATAACACTTTTGGTGTACAGTGCAACAAAATGCTTATTTTTGCGATTTTTGGCCAATTTTTGACCAAAAAAGGACACTTTTGGCTCCTGTACCCTGTTATTACAATTAAATGACCTGAAATTTGGTATAGATAGGCATTAGATACTTGGTAACAAGATTCAAGTCAAATTTTTGACATAAACAACTTTAAAATGATTAATTTTGGCACTTTTCTGAGGGGAAATTTGTTTTCTTTTGGCCTCCTGACGTGACCTTCCGTGACCCCGCACAGAGCCACACCTGTGCGCGTCAGCCGGAGAGTTAATTGAATCAAAGACCTAGCCAATCAGCGAAGAGGAGGCCAAAGGCTAATTAATATTCATAAGCGGGGCCTCATGATCCCGCATATAGCAGTGTTCCCGCCAGGGGGAGCGAAGCCCGCCTAAGGCTCTCGCATTTTAGACTATTCAGAAGGCTTTATATTGTATCAGTTCTTAGGGGCATATCTATGATAATCGCAGCAGTCACTCAACTTCTCTTCAGGAGTTTAGCGTGACACTATTTCAGGTCAAACCGTCAAAGGCAACCAAAAACAAACTTTAACGTTACTGAGTTCAACAGTACTTATAACTTGTTATCCGAAGTTGAAACGCTAGCGATGGTATTTTCGCTGCGCTGTTAGCTCCGTGCGACTGTTGTTGACGGTCTTATTTTGCACCCCTGTACCCTGGTATGAGTAACATTTGGTCTAGATAGGCATAAGATAGTTGGTAAAATGATCCAAGTGAAATTTTTGGCATAAAGTACTGTAAAAGGCTTAATTACAGCACTTTTTTGGGGGGAAATTGGTTTTCTTTCGTTCTCCATGCCATGACCTTTCGGACGTTCACCCCACAGAGCCGACATCTGCACCTGCGTCTAGCCGGCAGGAAGAGTTAATTCAATAAATGGTTCAGCCAATCAGCGAAGAGGAAAGCGAAGGCTAATTAATATTCATAAGCGGGACCACACAATACGTTAACTTGAAGACTCAGGCCGTACAGACTTCTCGCCAGGATTTTTTCAAAGCGTCGGACAGGGGTCCGGGGGCCGCCGAATGTCCCTGGCGGGGTCCAGGGGCAGGGCCACTGTGGGGGGGACCCAGGTGGGCGAAGCCCCCCGGAAGCTCTTGCATTTTAGACTATTGAGAAGGCTTCTTTTATCAGTTTTTTTTAGGGCCATATCTACGATAATCGTAGCAGTCACTTACTTCTCTTCAGCAGTTTGACTTTAAAATATTTCGGGTCAAAGCTTCAAAGACAACTAAAACCTCATAAACAACAAACTTTACTTAGCTCAACAGTATACAAAAATATTGTACGGGTTGCCATCCTTAGTTGAAGCGCTTATTTATAGCGCTAGTATCTTCGCTGCGCCGTTAGCCGCCGTGCGACTTTTGTTGACGGTCTGATATCCCTACGTCGCCGCCTCGCTGATATTCCCACGGACATGTTTCAAGAAAAATACCCAGCAAAAAATGCTGTTCTGCGTCAAATTCTATTCTATAAAACATGTGGGACTCAGTGTTACAGTCTAAATATTTTGTAGAAGCACCGCTGTAGGAAAGAAGGTCCAAGCAATGTAAAACATCACGTAGCATGAAGTTCGCTGTCAACTGGCACACAGCACATGACTGTTTGAAACTCTAAGTCTAATCAACAGCCGTGTTTGATTGATAGCCGGCGGTCCTTTGATGAAGTCGGCGAAAGGTGCGTTAGTTAGAAAATCTGCGTTTAGTTTTGATACGTAATTATAAGTTAGACAGTGGCGAGAATGATTATTTTCTCATCAATATTTCTCTTCAGAATTATTTGAACTTAATTGTACATCTAAACAATTGGCTTACCTGTGCAATGTTTAAATGATTAATGATCAGTGTACTGAAATCATGTGTAACGTATGGCTCCTAGTCAATAGATCAGCATTTTCTCTATAGTGACCACCTGTCTATAGTGCCCACATTTGCTAGTGCTGTTGTTGTTTGACATAAACTTTGAACATTTAAATTGTAAGTAACTTTAAACTACCAGAGTTTCAGCCCAATAAAAGACTCTCAGCGCCAGGGTATGAACAGACTGACCAGACAGACGAAAATAAATCCTCGAACAAGGTTCAATCGTATCTTCATGGTCTGGCAGGAAGTTGTTAAACTAAAATAAAAATAGGCTCGATGGCTGATTGCATACAAAGTAAAACAGTTTAACAGTTTTACAGCTTGAAGAAAACAAACGCTCCTACAGTACCTGCACCTGCTTGATAATTATTAAATCGTATGCCCTACTTGAATAAAAAAAGTTCACTGCAATAATAAATGTACCCACATCACAAGGAGCTTATACTTTTTTAAACTTACACCTAGTTATCGTACTGAAAATTGTTAATGACATTACATGAAGTCATTCAACAATTTTCAGTCATGATGAAACTTTTCTGAATGGAAGGTGTGATTATTGTCATTTTCTGAAAAATAGAAGCAAGCTCTGTTTTTACCTGGAATCAATTCACAATACCAGTCCACTTTAGGGGATAATGTACTGTTAAGAGGATGTTCCATTTTTGCGCAGGGGTGATTTGGAACAGTCCAATGTTGCGTGGGAAGGGGTATGGCTGAAATATGCTGTATTTGCTCTTAAGCAAATGTCGGCCTTTCTAGTTGTTTACTATGTTTTTGTTTACTGAGGTGATGGAGAAACAATAAGACTGTCAGATTAAAGAATAGTTCATCTGTGTGAATATTGTCCTTCCGCAGCTGTGGATCTACCCCGGAACCTGACCGTTACTGACGTCACGGATGAAGGGTTCAATGTCACCTGGTCTCCACCCGCTTACCCCTACCTTCAGGGGTACCGTGTCGTGGTGTCCGACCTGAACACGGTGACAGCTGTGAATCAGAGCACGATTCAGACATGGCTTCAGGTGGCGGGACTGACACGGGAGACTGATTATATCATCAAGTTGACGGTGTTGGACTTATATGATAGTCGCTGGAACAATAATGTGACAACAGCAAGGACAACCACAAGTGAGGAAAGACTACTTCTTATTAGTGGATACAACAAAAGATCGTTAATAGACTTAGATGCAGAACTTTGTGACGGAAATATTTTTCAAAATTTAAACTGGTTTGTTTGCTTATTTATTCGTACAACAAAATACATAAAACAATACAGAAAAGAATGCATAAAACAGGTGCAGGGGGATTAACCGCAGCTTGTACTATGCCCTCCTCCTCTATTCAAAATGTATGGTAGTCAATAAATAACAAAGAAGAGTAACACATAGGATGTGATAACGATACAGAAGGATAATCAAATAATAATAGTAATATAAATTGAGATAAGATAATAACTGACCATTTGAGACTTCTATAAAGGGCTAGAGCGGTTTATGAGATGGGTTTTCAGGGCACTTTTAAACGTAAGAAAATAGTTTTTTGTATATTTGTCTGAATGCTGTTCCATATTGTGACACATCTGTATTTTACGGAGAACTTCGCTAATGATGTGCGGAAGAGAGGAATAGGTAGTTGATTTCTTTGTCCGGTATGATAGTTGTGTACAAGTGAATTAGGGTTTAGAAAATTTTTCAAATATATCGGGGATATTGTTGGACAGGAGGTTAAACGTGAATATACTAATTTGCAACTCATTGATATGACGCATATATAATATTTTCAATTTTAGAAATAGAGGGGCTGTATGTGAAATAAAATCAGAGGCAGTGGATATTCGCATGAATTTCTTTTGTAGGGTTATAAGAGGGTGTATATGTGGTTAATGTTAATGTATCTATCATCATGTATCTAACCTTAGCATTTCATCTCCATGGTCTGTTCTTGTGGTTAAAACTACAACATGTAAAATATATCAGATCCAGGCCGGTATGGAAAACTGATACATTTTGGAATCCAGCAAATCTGACTTGAGTCTTAATAACGATAAGTTTATTGCAGATTGTGGCCTCAGGCCATCCAACCTATAGCACATGCAGAACAGGATTAATACACGGAATGAAGACACAAATTCCTCAACATTCATCAAATGCATCATCAGACTTCACTACGTCAGGAGAAAGCACTAATTTTGACCCTGTATTTTTCAGTAATGAGCTCCTCTACAGACCTTCAGTTCGTTAACGCGACCGAGACGACGTCCATGCTGAGGTTCACCTGGGTGCCCCCTGATGCGGTCGTGACCGGATACCGCATCATGTACGGACAGGGGGAGGCGACAGAACAGCTCAGCCCCTCCCCGGGTCCAGCAGAAAGATCTGCTTTGATTGAGGGACTTCAGGCAAGCGTGGTGTACACGGTAGAGATCATCACCATCGGAGTTCGCCGAGAAAGTCTGGTTCTTGTTGGACGAAATGCGACTGGTGGGTCTGTGAAACAAACTTTGTTACCTTTGCCAAAATGGCTAAGGTTATGTTTTGGGCTTGTGAGTCTGTGTGTCTGATGGCCTCATTTGCATAATTAATGAGAAAATATGAACGTGTTGACGGATCGTCATAATTTTTTGTATGTAGATAGCAAAAGGGAAGACTTATATGATGGAATTCTAATCATGCAAATCATAAGCTAATTTGCATAATTAATTAGGAAAGTTGACAAATCCACTGCATTCCGTGATAGGACTTTCAAACGTGTCACATATGTAACTGAGAAAGATGGCAGAGAGTAAGAGGTGTATGTTTGGGTCCCCTAACGTCTTTTCTTGAACTGCAGGAGTCGGACTAGTTTCAGACTTTGAAAGAGAATAATCAAGAAGGGATAAAAAAATCATCATGATTTTTGGTATGCTGATAGCTTAAGTGATGCTTGATACAATTTGATATTAATTATGTAAATAGGGATATAATTTGTATAATCAATGGCAAAATTTTATGAGCCAACTCCAGGCATACAAAATAAAATGTAACGAGTAACACATTTATGTCTACAGACATCATTCTACATAACAAATCTGGTTTATTTGGCAAAGGTATGTGTTCGTGGAACTCTAGTTCGTAATGTTCTTGATTCAAATATTCAGGAGCATTAATTACCTCACATCATTCTTCGGCAATATCATTTATCTAATTCTGATTTACTGTAGCAAACCTAGCCTCGAAGCCATACGATGGCGATCAGGCGCTCGCCTTTATCTCTTCGGTCCGGTGAGGGTAGCCGCCCCGTCGAGTTAATTAGCGCAGACGGGGGGGGGGGGGAGTAAGGGTTTGGGTTAGGTTTCATCGCGCGGCGACGGTGAAAACTAAAAAGGCCGGTGTAGTGGGCCAGAATCTACCCCTGCCCGGTCATAATAAAGGGTTAATGCCCCGCCTTATCCTCGGTGTATATGGTGAGATAATCCATAGCCCGGTAAGATAACCACCGAATAAACCAAAGGTTTATTAGGTTATTTTACCACTTGACCCGGTGTAATCTCAGCCTATATCCCGGGGATAAGGCGGGGCATTAACGTTATTATCATATAGCCTGACACAGTTATTTCACAAAAATTCCTTTCAAAATCATGTTTAATCTTTTTCTGTTTAAATATTATTTATACATTTTTTATTGTAATGTATTGTATTGTATTATATTTAAACATAAATTGTTCGAAATAAAGTACAATACCCTGTTTAATAGATATGATCGATAAACACTAGTATTAGCGTCCTGTTCCCTGTATAATGGTGCGGTCCAAAAAGTGGTCTGTTGTTCTAATAACCGACCACTTTTGACGTGGGAATGGGGGCCTCTGATTGGCCAACTTAGAAGATAACGAAATACAGAAAAAGTTCGTTCTTTATCTCTGAAATTCGTTGAGTATTTTTCGAACCCCGCAGTGACGCAAGCGTGTTGCAAATGCAATGGGATACCACCTCAACATGTGTTTGAATTCTGCATGCTGCAATCGCCGGTATAGTATGCAAGCTCCCCCCACTCCATGGTCACAAGGATAGTCTTCACTACCGACATGCATGACTGCGTTGTTATGATAATGGATTATTGTGCTTTGATGACTAGGATGTTGCAAGACCTTTAAAGTCAACTTTTTTTAAACCCGAGTGGGACCTTTGTTTTGTCGTTTTGTTGGTCTTTGTTTTGTCGCCCTAACTTTTGCTTATGTTCCATTCGTAGAGCCGGACGAATGTGCCACACTGAACGGCTGGTGTGACCACATCTGTTCCAACATCCCGGGGGGATACAGATGCCTCTGCCGCCAGGGGTTCGTGTTGATGGCAGACGCTTACGGCTGTGGAGGTAGAATGTTGTTAGAGAATTGTAGTAGTTTTAGACTGGTTTATGAAAAAAAGACAGGCCTCATTCCGAAAATAATTTCATCAAGTTGGTAGAATATAGCTATAGGATATAGGAGAATTCTTGTACACAACCAGGATGTACTTACTTTGCTTACGTCCCTTTGGACGAGGGGGAATACAATCTTGGCCACGTTTGGGATTGTGTTCTCGCCGCAAAAGCGCCATCTACATCGGCTACATATAGCGGCGAGAAGCAGAGCTCCAGTCAGAAGCTCTGAGGAAGATGTTTGATAGACACCGAAAGTTAACCCTATTCAGACCGGGGGGGGGGCTTTTGAGGCCCGCGCTAACTTCGATGTCCTATAACGCCAGAACGGCTTACGCTAGAGTCACCAAATTTAGTGAGTTTTCCTAAAATATTGTTGGCAACAATTCTACGAAGTTTGACAAATTTTCCATTTTTTCTTGTTGCCATGGCAACCGTTTGTTGACAGGCAGTTTTGCCAAAAATCACTATTTTTGGTTCTAACAATGTATTTTTCAAATTTATTTGCTATATTACTGTGATTTTGTTACCTAAATAAAATCTTATATTATTCAGCATATCTTTCATAATTATATATGCATAAATTATGCTAATTTGATTACGTCATCAGCCCAAAATCCAAGATGGCGGACGGAATGGCCAGATCAAGAAAAACAAGCTAATTATCCCTTAAAATTTGCAACTACCTGGTATTTTTTCATCAAAAAACATCTAAATGAATGAATTTAGTCTATTTCCATTGCCCTTTGTGATTATTTGTTGCAAAAAAAGTATTTTTAAAAATTCAAGGTGGTGGATATAATATGGCGGAGCCCAACTCGTATCTTAGATGTGCATGACGTCATTTTATGACGTCATATTGACGTCATTGATGTTGCTATTGGCAACGCAAGTCGTAATAAACATTATTATTCTGTTATCTGCACTTGTTGTTACATTTTTTCAGCATAACTTGAAGTTTTCTGAGAATACCCATTTTTCATGGGTTTGGCCAATGTAATCAAGTTGATGACGTCATAATTACGTCATCTTACGTCAACGTAACGTCAAACGTCACATACTTGTCAGATATTATTTTCAAATCATGTCCTAAAAATTTTGTGGCCCTACGGCACGTCGTTTTAGAGTTATAGGACTTAGAAGTGGAGGGCCTCAAAAGCCCCCCCCCGGTCCAGGGATGACCAAAAAAGCCCGGTCTGAATAGGGTTAAGCAAAGTAAGCACATCCTGGTTGTGTACAAGAATTCTCCTATATCATGCATGAGAGGCTGTTAACAACAACGAGTAGGTAACACATACAAATTGCAAAATCTTCACAATACTTTCCCATAAATGCATAATTCATATTAGTTGATTTAAAAGTTCATGCCCAAGGGCTAAGTGCAGGTACATGGTAGAGACCTAGTTGACAAATATGTGACAACTGATAATGATTTAAACATTATTGTAAAAAGATACTACTCAGATACTAGTGTTGGCTATTTTCAAACTGCTTGGGTTTGACTTCTATTTTGGAAGCAGAGGAAGACAAAAAGGCAAAAAGGGTTCTGAGATTTTTAGAGGAAAATGGCGTTCTGCTCGCCCGTGAATATGTCCTTGTGACATCTCTATACAAAGCAATTATTCTAAGCATTTGTTTAATAAAAGGTTTACAATTTTCATGAACTACAATGTACAGATTCAAAAGCGGTTTATGATTTATCAAGGAGCTTATTCTCAAAATGGGCACTTGAGGAGATTACTTACACTAATCAATTGGCCAAACTTACTAATTAAACTACGGTAAACTCGGCCACATAGTTCTTGTAATTTGTTAACCCAAAATTGATGCCAGGTTAGGTAGAAGATAATTCAAATGTTTACCTGCAACGATGTTAAAAATTAAAAACTTGCAAAGAAACATTGAATTGCCCTCTATTTTTAGCCTCTACCAGGTTGCTGGAAAAATAGTAAATTTGGCCAAATCAGACTGAAAACACCCCAGAGGAGTATAGTTTGTGATCTACGACAACAGTGTGCTGTTCATTGACTTTGTTTCATGGTGCTATTGTGGCTATAACTTTGAAGTTTTGTGACCTCTAACCGTCTTCCTATGTCAGGCCCACTACTGCTAAAGCCATGAAAGGATTACTTCATCATTTACCAACTATTAGATAACAATTAGAGGACTTCAAAGGTGATGGCGACATCTCACAGACTCCGCCAGGCCGGCCAACACTCCTAGGCAAATTAACTCCTACTAGGCTTTTATTCCTAACTTGGCCAAAGTCCCCTTATTTGGCCAGGCGATTGTTCATATTGTGTACATTGTGTTTTTAATAAGCATGCGGCCACTGCCAGGGTGGGGACGTGAATTGTGACACGATGTCGGGAGTCTGCTCGGCTGGGTGTCAGGATGGATGGAAATCACAGCTTTGTGATAAAGGTATCGTGTGCACCAATATCTTTGTTGTTTATCATCTTTCACAAAAAAAGTACTAAACCTAGCCTGAGAACCATCCTCCGTAGTGACTAAACATAGCCTAAGTACCATCCTCCGTAGTGACCGCTGGCTCGTTGTTAGCAAGCGAAAGTCGTGAGCCAGCGGTCACTACGGAGGATAGTACTCAGGCTATACTAAACCACTCTCCAGCTTTATTTTGGACTTCTAGTTTAATTTTGGACAAACCTTAACCATTTGAAAATTGATTAACCAAATGAATCAACACTTACAAGTATGGTTTAAAAGGTATTTAATATATATATTGCAATTAGATGTCTCCAGGAACAAAGCCAATTCTGGAGAATTCTGGAAAATTCTGGAGAATTCTGGAGAATTCTGGAGAATTTTGGCTCTGCACCACTGAGCCAGAATTTTCCAGAATTCTGCAAATCCGAGTCAGAATTCTGGAGAATTTTGGAAACCTGAGCCAGAATTCTGGAGAACTCTACCAGAATTTTCCAGAATTGTCCAGGGTGTACTAAGTATTCTGCATGCCTAAACCCTGTTGTCATTTTGACACAGGAAGCTGCACATATCTACTTGTCTTTCTTTTCTAACCTCTAGCACTCTAAGTAACTGTTTAGAACTATTTGCAACTTCGGAATATTTCCTACTGAACTAATACATGTCAGAAACATTTCTAACATCGAATACATTATTTCTGTTAGTTTCTAAACTGTTCCAACATAGATTCATCATTTGTTGTAATACGTTGGAACATTGATACAATATTCTGTAACTGAGTCAGTGGGCTGGGAAGAGGGAAATTAGGAAATTTATACATGCCTGCCAAGTACAGGAAATTCTGTCTGTCTGACAGCTTCCCACAAAAGAACCGCCACTGTCCAGCTGTAAAAAAAACTACTAAAATCTCACAAATCAGAGAAAGGAGCTAGCCTAGCACCTTCGTTTATGAGGCCAATAGCCCAAACCTGCCGTCTAGAAAATGACTCAAATTGTTGGAACAACAGAGAAAAAACACATAGATTGTTCTAAAAAGAGAGATATTTTTCACTTCCAAAAGGTTAACAACATATATCAGCAAGTTCAAACATGTTAAAACTTTCATTTTCAATTGTTCGAACTATTTGGAATCATTGTGACTGAAATATTGTTTTACTTAGAATAGTTCAAACTTATAACAAATGTTATATTGAACACCTCGGTGACTTGGAATTGACTCTATAATCACATATGCGCTGCTGTAATTGAACCCATTATACTAAAAATCTTGTTCTGAAGAAAATCTATTTTAAAAGTGAACATTTCTTAACGTCCGTGTGATTGTTTTTACATCTTACAGCTGTGGATCCCCCGATGAGCCTGGCCGTAACTGACATCACGGATGAAAGCTTCAAAGTCACGTGGTCTCCATCCGCTGACCCTGACCTTGAGGGTTACCGTGTCGTGGTGTCCGGGCTGGACACGACAGTTGTCAATCAGAGCACAGACGAGGCATCGTTTCCGGTGGTTGGCCTGTCACCAGAGACTGTATACGTCATCAGGGTGACATCCCTGTTCTCTTCGAGCGGTTGGAGGTCGCAGAGTGAAGCGGCAATGATACAGGCAGTCACAGGTGATTGGTGAAGAAAATATTCTTATTGGTAATGTAGCAGTCAAGCCCTAATTCTAAACAATAAGCATTGTAGTAGTTTCTAACGAATTGTAGATATATTTTAGAGCTGCACATGTCTTAGACGTTTGTAAGTGTTTCAGTCCGAGTTGCATTACTTTGTTGAACAGTTTTCAGCTAAATACATTAACATCTAGTTAACTGCTAGACTGTTATCTTCAATGTTCGAATGAATAAAAACCAAATCACCATCAAACCAAAGATATTTTGTCACGCTGCTTTCTGAGATTGTTGTATTTCTGTATAGTGATTAAAATTGTATTACTCTTTGTAGTTTCATTGGAATAGTAAATGCTCGTATTTAGTCCAGATATATTTCGGAACTTTTTTTAGTACTCTTCCTCTCATAAAAGTTTTTTTTTTTTTTAAGTTCGAGAAGTAGTCTGCTAGATTAACCAGTCTTTTCTCTGCCAGCTGCCACGCCAACCACTTCACCTGTAACCTCTGCTACAACCAAGCAGACAAGTCGGTTCACAACCCTCCTTTCCACCCAACCACCGGCTACAACCGTAGGGGACAACGGTAGGTTCTCTCGTTTCTAACACCATAGTGCTGGTTACATTTGGTATCTAACGAGCGCAGCTATCACACGGGACATGCAACACGGAAAAACTTTAGAACTGAGAAACCAAAGACAAACAGTCTTAAGAAATCTTTCACATATAGAGCAACATCCGAATGGAACAAACTATCACATGAGTTGCAAACTGTGAGCACATCCAAGAATTTCAGACAACAGCTAGTAAAACACATGCGAAATAGATAATGACACATAAGGGACTTGATAATTTTTGATAAAGCACATGCGTTTGTTTGATGATTTTTTATTGACATGTTAGATGTTGTGTATGTTACAAACTGTATGTGTCCAAGTATTATGTGTATTACTCCTGTAAGAGTTGTTGTTACAATCATATGTCAACAACTAAACGAGTCAATGAACAATAAACAATAAACATAGCAAGACTGGAAAATACATTATCAAGCCACAAAGGCATTATTGCCACAGGAAACATACCGCCTTCTGGCGCGTTTTATTCAACATGTTAAGAGTTTGCCCAGTGGCAATACTTGTAATGAGGCTTAATTTCGACGTTGTTGATTTGTTGCATGTTGGTCTCCGGCTCCCCTAAAAATCAGTTGATAAACAACTGAAGCGACAACCCTGAAGATTGATAAACAAATAAAAACTTGGTTTTTGCGTGTTATGTTTGTATCATTGTAGGTTGTGCTTGTTATGTTATAGCTTGATGTTTTCTCCACAGTCTTCACATCAACAACCACTGATACAACTCAGCAGACAAGTAGGGTGACGACAACGCCAAATGCAAGGGAAATACCCTTGCCTGGATCCACCACGCAGCAACCTGGACATGTTTCACAAGGTTATACAATACAATGAGACATAGCACCTAATGTAAATGTAATAAGTGCCGCAAAATGTGCGCAAATTTTAACATGGTTACATAATGATATTCTCATTGAAATCAAAGATTTGATGAGGTATTTAGAACTATATTTTCCATATTCTCCAAGCAGAGGTTGGGTCGTGCAGTCTCTGAGATGAGCGAGACGGTGACATTCCGACTACTACTATATCTCCGCGACTCGTCCTCTGATTGGAGAATATATTTTCCTTTGATTGACTGGAAATATAGTCCCTTTGAAAGAATCTTAAGATTTCAGATCGTCATAGCACAAATCGACATAGGAACTGACTAAACATGTATTGCCATGAAACAATACTAGATAAAAAAAGAAATATCTAAGTTTCTTTCTTGCCGCCATACATCTGCTCTTGAATTGCATTACTCTCTTTTCTTGCAATGCCTTGCTTTGATACCATCCACAGATTCTGAAGTAGAAATCATTAGTGATTGGATAAATGATTTTGTATATGCTGTGCAGAAACCAAAGAGACCAGCAGCAGGCTGCCGTTGAGAAATACCGCAACGCCAGCAGACCAGGTATGTATTTCTAAAGTTCCAGGTATTGGGGGAGGGGGGCAATTGCAAGCTCCTGTAAATCCTTAAATATTGAAAGGATCCCAGACACACTTTGGTGTAGTCCATCCTTTTCTTCTTCGTCGTCTTTTTCTCCATCTTCTTCTTCTTCAACCTCCTCCTCTTCTTCTTCTTCTCTCTTTCTCTCTCAGAGAGAGAGAGTCTATTACTAATGTAGTCTATTTTGTAAGGCTTTGGGTAAGAGGGTCATTTTTCCCTTGAAAACTGCAAGAACTCTGATCCTGTCGAGATGTATATGCAGATGATTATAATATATGTTCTTACGGTACTGCCCTGTATTCCTCTTTAATAGGTAAACAGCCTGGGCAGTATCTATGCAGCATCCGTCTCCCCAAACCCACAGGATGTACTGCAGATACTGGCGCAGGTTAGGCACACCCAGTTCTACCTTCCAGAATTGATATTCTCTCAACTATTACTCGTACAGAGATATCTCCCAAAATTTACAGTATGGTGTTAAAACAAATAAGACAGCGTGTGATATGGTCCAGGTTTGAAGCACCCACAGAAATTGTCCTTTGGACGGAAGCATTTTAGCATGAACCCTATTTTTGATCATAATGACCATGTTTCTAAATTTAGTGAGTGACAGATAGTGCTGCGTACCTAAAGCCTGGACTTGGAATTGGACCTAAAAACGTTTAGGTCCAAGTCCAAAAAAAAAAAAACTAAATGTCTGGAGCAAAGTCCGGACCTGCAAAAAGCTATATGTCCTTAATGTTCCCTTTTTTTTGTTCTTAACCATCTAAAATCTTCCATAGACAGTAAATTTGCACTGGAAAAAGACAAAAACATTTCATGTTTACACTGGCTGTATATAATTTGCATGTATTTTTCACATTGCATTTCAATTCATGCTTGTAGGCAATTTTATATGCACCACCCCCCCTCCCCCTAAAAAAAAGAAAAATTTCTAGTGCACATAATATGCAATGATGGGTTCAGGTCCGGACTTAAAGTCAGGACCTGAACCTTAACTGCTGGACCTGAATCCGGACCTGAACCTGAATATGAGTTTAGGTACGCATGATACAAGCAAATTAGCCAGACTTGTACATTGATTTTACAGCACATCATACTTTGCTCTTTTTAAGATCCAAATGTGATGATAACGGCAAACTTTTCTATCCTTGCAATTTGTCCAATATTTAGTCGAAGACTCGGGGTGTCTCTGTACATGCTGCTGTGTCGGAACAGCAAATATCAGCTGCTGAGGAAAGGGCACAGGTGAGCATAGTTTGGTAGTCTGTAGATATTAAAACGTCAGGTAGAAACATGGGGATGATCTATGGAGTTTTGATCAGGATTGTTATTGGATGGGTCGACTACTCTCTCTTAACAGCCAGGGGCTGAATTGCGAAGAGCTTACAATAGGCGGGGCTAAATCGCAAGGGTCTGAAGCGAGCTGCCAATTGGCGCCACTCAGGTGACCTCAATACGACAGTAATTGCCCCAGGTGCGGCCAAGGGACTGTAGGTTTTGAACCACTCACACCTCACCATCGCACGTGTGGTGGATTCTTTAACGTGCCTGGGGTATGGCTCTCCCCAGACATGGGACTTCCATTTTACGTCCTACCGAGGATGAGGAACAAAGACGTTCAACCTTGAATTTTATCCTTGTTTTAGATCTGCAGGGAGGCAATTAAAACATTGGCATCTGAAACGGTTTGGGCCCAGACGCCGCAACGTGTACAAAAGATCTCTGAGTTATCATCGTTTGTCATTAGGTCCTGTCCGGGCCTTCCTCAGGAGGATAAGGTATTTTGACAAAGCTGAACTGGTCAGCTCCTCATCTACAAAGCCTACAACTACTACATGACTACTCGTGCTTGCAGCTGTGCAGAAAACGATTTTTTTCTCTTCTTCTGGTCTATGTGTTTGTACTTATCTTGTTTTGCAATGGCATTATTGAACTTACAGTAATTGTGTGCAAGCTTATTTCAATGTTTACATCTGCAGCATGGAGATTTGGCACATCATCTAGATGGACGTCATAATGATTTTTGGATGCTTGAATATGTTGAACATTCAATATTTCATTTTCAAAGGATTCTTCGTACCTTATTTTTGATCACAAATGCATTTGATTCTGTTTTGCATCAGTAAAACTTTGCATAACATGTTTGCATGTCTAGATGCTGGTTTAGCAACAAAAGTGTTGATTTCAAATCCTTCGTTTAAACAGAAAACCTTGGTAACAATTATGATACATGTATGCTTCCATGTAGGACATGGCCGTGGGAGTTCTGAATTCCATCACCAGCAAACTGGACAAACTGGACATGTCTGACCCGTCCATTGTCCAGTCTGTGGGAGGATGTAAGTACCATGTCAAATTACGAAATACTTCTTGCAATGTCCTTTCTTATTTATATGTTATTTATTTATTCATCCAGAAATCTGTTGTACTGCAGTTCTGGTTGGGTCCGTTGAGTCTATTTGTTCATTACTTTGGTACGTAACATTTGCTTCTGTTCTACTGAAGCTCTGTTGGAGTCCATTGGTTCTCTGCTGGAGGAACCAGAGAGAGATGCGAAAGACGTTAATGGGAAGATCGCATCTGATCTAGAGGAAGACCAGAGTCTCTCTCCAGAGATGCGCCTTGCAAAGGCAAAAGAAAAGGAGCAGAAGAACCAAGCTCAGGTTAGTACCTTTATACTTTGAAAAATACTTGACTTCACACGACATTCCACCGTAAGTTACTTGACTTTCCTTGTCGAGATAATCCGGCTGCACTATATGTGCATAGGCTTTGCATATCTTGTCTTAAAAGAGAACATTTTGATTTGTCGTGGTTGCTTAGTGTACCTCCAATAAAAAAAACTATTTTCTTCAGTTGTTGAGAAAATAACTGAATCATCTGATACCCCACGGGTTACTTACAGAGAGAAAGGCTTGTCCAGGAAAGCCACCGGGTTATGGATGGTCTGTTCAATGCCATCTTCGGCACCATGAGGCCAGGAGCGCCACTGATTACCATCGAGAGGGGCGGTGTTTCTCTAAGCGCGCAGAGGGTTCGTGGCGACCAGTTTGGAGGCCAGTTGGTGCATATCGGGAATGGCAGCTTCCATATTCCGTCTAAAGTAGCGCTGTTCGGCGACTATACACCGCACAGCGTCAATATAAAGGTACGTGCCATGCTATTTCCCATTTATCAATGACCCCTGGCTTTTATACCTTTGTGATGATATCAATATTGAGACCTCATTTTGCCTGTCTTTCTTTTATATTATTTGTACACTAGATTTATGATTTATTGTTTGTTTACTTTATTAGGTATTTTTCATTAAAACTTTCGGGAAAGGAGTTTTCCGGTTACAAGTTGCCCTTCAACTTAACAGCATGTGTAACGTGGTTGAGTTGTTACAGTACACGAAACCGTAAATGGCAGAATAAGTCTGGATACTTGTAACAAAAACTTATTAAAGGTTTCATTTGTTATATTTCAGTTGATGCAGTTCCAACAGAACCCATACACCTGGGGGCGCAGGGAGTACCAGGTACGTTCGCCTGTCATTGAACTGTCACTCCAACAGAACAACATCCCCGTGGCCATCAACAACCTGACTGAAGACTTCAACATCACCATTCCGGGAGGCCCCAGAGACAAGCCGGCTCGGACAAGCGTCGCCTTCCCTACCCCAGGAAACGGGAGCTCAAGCTACCATTTGCTGAACCTCAACAACACCGCAGAAGGATTCCTGGTCACAATCACCCCGCTGAACACAAGCGTGGTGTACGGCGTGTGGGGCAGGTACGGCGGCCGCCCGGATGATCAAAACTACAACCTGTCCATGGAGACGTACGTTCTACCCGAGGAGTGTGCCTTGGTGAAAACTCTGAGTGGCGATGAAGAGACAGATAGGACAGAGGCAACAATGTTCATCAAAGGAGAGGATGATCCTGTGGATTACTACATCAAGGTCTCCGTTCTTGGTGAGTATCTTTCATGTTGTTCGATGCTACAAGCACAAGTGTTTGACAGAACTAAAAAGGTGACCGTGTGTGCTAGATGATGTGGGGCAGTCTTGCCAATGATGATTTTACTAAACTATTTTAGTGACACTTGTTCTTTTATTGTAAAGGAAAATAATAGATGATTGAAAATGTTTCAGGAGATTTGGCATGTTACATTGTGAAGTCACGCAGTAGGTTTGCCTTATTTTGATGGACAACTGTGCTTTGTCAAGGTGTTGACCAGCAGAGTCTTTGGTGATTTTCAAGTAGCCTTTTTTAATACACTTCTCAGATCTGTTTAAAATTTGTTTCAGGACCGTTGGCCGAGTGTGATATTGAGAAAAAAGCTGACATGAAGGAATCACATACCAATGACGTCTACGCCTACCGAATCCAGTGGGTCCGTTTGAGCTGCGTCTACTGGAACGAGACCCAGGACGACTGGAGGACTGACGGCTGCACGGTGAGTACACTTCTCGTCGGTTTTAGACCTTCACTTTAGCAGTCACGTTGATTGTCACACCTGTGCTAGATACTGTAAATGCATTTAAGTTCGCGGGGATTTAATTTCGCGGTAGCGGGGAAAGGGACTTTTCGCGGTGGTTTTAAATTCGCGGTAATACCATAGACTGCAGTCTAATACCATAATAGACAAAAATGTTCGCGGCGGTACTTCACCATGCACGAAAGAAAAAGTAGGGTAGTTCACCTGTAGAATGTTCTTGACTTGGTAATGTAGAAATCAATTGATTTTTGTCTCATATTGTTCATAGCCTGTACTAACTTTAAATGTCAACATGACATGTAAACATGGCTGCCTTTTTAATCACTGTACCAAGTACGGTATTTGTGATTGATATTAGGATATGCCAATAAGAGTAATTCAAGACATCTATGTTGGATAGATACACGTACATTTATTATGATTTCTGTGCCTAATCTGATCATTGATGCATGTTAGACCAGATAGTTTAGACCAGAGAGACAACTGTGTTCAGGCCATTCATTGTGATATTAGGCCGGGGGACTGAACGTTTGACTCCCCTTCTCTCAGAACATTAATGAATAACTAGAAAGGCCGACATTTGCTTAGGAGCAAATACAGCATATTGCAATCCATCTTCATATGCATGCCAATCCCAAATTTAACAATTTTTGATTGATGTACACCATAGGTGTGAATAGAGCCCTGTGGCTACATAACATACGCACCTTCATACCAAATTTCAGACCATTTGGTTTTCATACATAGGTACAGGAGCCAAAAGTTAACATTTTAGTCCGTAAATGGCAAAAAATCCAAAAATTCAACAATTTAAAGTATTGTATGCCCAAAGTGAAAATGAAGTACTGTGGGCACTTGCCAGACACACTTTCATGCCGAATTCCAGGTCATTAGGTTTTCATACAAGGGTATAGGAGCCAAAAGTTTACATTTTTTGTCAAAAATAGCCGAAAAACCCAAAATACCTCATTTTTAAAGTGATCTATAAAGAAAGTGTTGATTGGACCCTGTGTTCATATGTCCAATGCACCTATGTACCAAATTTCAGGTCATTAGGTTTTCATATAAGGGCATAGGAGCCAAAAATATACATTTTTAGTCAAAAATGGCCAAAAACCCCAAAATAACTCATTTTTAAAGTGATCTATGAAGAAAGTGTTGATAAAGCCCTGTGCTCATATATCCAATGCACCTATATACCAAATTTCAGTTCATTTAGCCTTCATACAAGGGCACAGGAGCCATAAATATACATTTTTAGTCAAAAATGGCCAAAACCCCTAAAATAACTCATTTTTAAAGTGATCTATGAAGAAAGTGTTAATGGTTTTCTGTGCTCATATGTCCAATGCACCTCTGTACCAAATTTCAGGTTATTAGCTTGTAATACTAGGGCACAGGGGCCCAAAATATACATATTTTGTCTAAAAATGACCAAAAACCCTAAATATCATAAATTCTAAGGCCTCTATCAAGAAAGTGAAAAAAACACCTGGGGGTATTTGCTATCCCTACCACCTTGCCAAATTTCAGCTCATTTGACCCAAAAATGAAAAAGTTGAATCCATTTGAAGAATTTGACAGGAGAAGAAGAGACCAAGGAAAAACTAGAAAGGCCGACATTTGCTTAGGAGCAAATACAGCATATTGCAATCCATCTTCATCCTGGAAAAAATCCCCAAATTCAACAATTTGAAGTAACGTTTGCTCAAAGGGAAAATGAAATACTGTGGGCACTTGTTCCACACACCTTCATGCCGAATTTTAGGTAATTTGGTTTCAATACAAAGGCATAGAAGCCAAGAATATACATTTTTAGACAAAAATGACTGAAAACCCCAAAATAACTAATTTTTGAAGTGATCTATGAAGAAAGTGTCAATGGGACCCTGTGAGCATATGTTCAATGCACCTCTGTACCAAATTTCAGGTCACTTGGTTTCTATACAAGGGCATAGGAGCATAAAATATACATTTTTAGTCAAAAATGGCCAAAACCCCTAAAATAACTCATTTTTGGAGTAAACAATGAATAAAGCGTTGATGGGGTTCTGTGGTCATATGTCAAACGCACCCATGTACCAAATTTCAGGTCATTTGGTTTTAATACAAGGGCATAGGAGCCAAGAATATACATTTTTAGTCAAAAATAGCCAAAAACCCTAAAATAACTCATTTTTGAAGTAATCTATGAACAGAGTGTTGATGGTTTTCTGTGCTCATATGTACAATGCACCTTTGTACCAAATTTTAGGTCAATAGTAATACCAGGGCACAGGGGCCCAAAATATACATATTTTGTCTAAAAATGACCAAAAACCCTAAATATCATAAATTCTAAGGCCTCTATCAAAAAAGTGAAAAAAACACCTGGGGGTATTTACTATCCCTACCTCCATGCCAAATTTCAGCTCATTTGGCCCAAAAATGCAAAAGTTGAATCAATTTGAAGATTTGACAGGAGAAGAAGAAACAAAGGAAAAGCAATATATTGCAATCCCATACTATGTATGGATTGCAATATATAATGATTTGTACTTCATTGCTTTCATGATGATACCGCGTCCAAATCTAGAAAATTTATGATAGCAGAATTTTTTCAGCTGCTTGTTGCTTATAATAAAAAAATGGACTGGCGAAATGTGACAACAACTTCTACATGTCTCTTTACTGCTCTCCACAGATAAGCGAGCAGTCCACCATAGCCAGAACCATCTGTCACTGCAATCATCTGACGGCCTTTGGGCGTGACTTTGCCACACCTCCGAACACCTTCGACCTCCTGAAGTTCAGTGTTAATGATTTGAGGGATAACGGTGCCGTTGTGACAGCCATCCTCTTGGCATTCTTTCTGTACTCGTTTGCATCAGCCGTGATCTGGATTGCTGAGCGTGTACGAAAAAGGAAGGTAAGCTGGTGACATCACGTAGCGTAACGGTAGGTTCCGTAAATAGTTTCATCAGGTCGGTACATCAATTGAACAAAGTCTTCTTCGTTTCACAACCTTCATTTAGTTCTTCAGCAAACGTTTCGTCAGTACAACATGAAAGAAATATTATTGGTGCGATATGAACTAGACTGTCATTTTGTACTGTAAAGGTGTTGATACACCTGTTTTGTCCTCCCTTCCACTTGTTTTTGCATGTGGTAAATTGAAATAAAGAAATAAAGAAAGAAATAAAGGCGACAGATAGTCGCCGAAACGTTTACGGAATTAAAAGAAGGTTGTGAAACGAAGAAGATTTTGATCGGGGTAAAATTAGGTTGTTCCTCAAAGCCCAGAGGTCCTGAGTTCAAGTCCCTTGATTTGCTCCGACGTTGTGCCCCTGAGAAACGCGCTTGACATGAATTTCCTTAATCCACTCAGATGAAAAAAAAATGAGTGGCGTCCCTTTGAAAGGACGTTGAATGGAGACACCGTGTTTGAGGACAGCCATACCTCAATCATGTTAAAGAACCCGCCACATAAAAAAGAGGGGTTCATCCCAGAGGGGTTCGCCCCAATAAATCTGTCCAGATATACATCTTGTAATGTTCCGTACAAACCTGGTGTGTTTCACATCCCTGCAGACAGTTTCTGCCCCCTGTTGTAAAAACTCAATACAATCTACGTCGCAATGTGGAAATGAAAACGCCATATAGTAAAACAAGTCGACACAAGATGTCGTTTGTACCGCGGACACTAGCCCAAAAAGCTTTATCTAAATGTTGATGTAAATATGTTTTAAGATTTTATATTGATATCTCGCTTCTTTCTCAAATTGTCAATATGTATAACGCTGGTGACTGAAGTGCTATTTTGTGTTATGATATGTTGTGTAAAATCAATGCAATTCAGCCCCTATGGGGGCTGCAAAGTTGATTGTAATAAAGTTTCAAGTAAGTTTCAAGTGTTACGCCATGAGGCTGTTGGTGTCACCCTTCAATCAGATCAGGCCAATAGAAGAGACGAATTGTAATGACTGTTTGTAGTCATTACTTTTCTGCTCTGCTGATTAGTTTATTCAACTGGAAATTGTAGTGCTTTTTTTTCTTCAGCATTAATGTTTTCATTTAGATATCTTTCATTTCCATTTAACCCAATTTTGCTCTGTTCAAAGACACATGGACCATTTCTGGACACTAAAGTAGCGTTCACTGTAGCAGCATCTCTTCTCCCTGACATTATTTAACAATAATAGATAAACGTATTCAATTATCTATTCATTGGTTTGACTGTGAAAGACAAACAGCCAGGGCTACCCTATTAGGCAATGACTATCGCAAAACGCTAGATATGCGGACAATGACAGGAGGTGTCACTGAACGAAGAAGCTTTTGTTATGAACTTGTTTAACTAGTATGCATATTTGCAACATGCCTGCAGTATCAATAATGTGTTCAGCTTCAGCATTACTATAATATGTATC